>NC_065956.1:12000000-12300000 GCF_021464435.1 Cataglyphis hispanica
AGAGAGATCCGATATAAAATTTCGCGGCATGCAATTCCGTTAACAGTGGAATGCAATTCTCGCAGCTTTCATTTCCTCTTTCGTATGATGGCCGCGTGAAACGCGATAACGCGGTCAAGAGCCTCGGTAAATTGAGTTTGAGTTAACAATTATGGCTACCGTGTCAATATGAACGCAATTACGCGTTTGTGCCACGATAAATATTTGTTGCAGAATGACAGAAGACGTATTCAATGTACAATACGTTTTCTAATCTAATAAAGTTACATAAAATGAAATTTTTTAAAGTACACATTTAATGAAGTACACATAAATTTTTTTTTTTTATAATATATAGATAAATTCTACAAATAGACGGAAAAAATGTGTACATTATTACAATATTATTGTAATACATTATTACAATACTATTATAGTGTCACTTAAATTCGATTTGTGATAAAACAATTTATTGCTATACTAGCTATTTATACTTGCTATTTATTATTATACTAGAAGCGCGCGCTGTACCTGCGCTATTTATTTTGTGTGTGTGATATAATTGCTTACATATTAATTCTAATTCTCCGTTTTTTTTTTTCAAAATCAATTAAATATAAATTACACACACACTTAATATTTGAACTGTCAAATGCGTCGCTAAGCTATGACAGGCTTTTATTGATATAAAATAATGCATAGCGTCGAGATAATCAGTATCCCGGAAAAGAGACACGCAATGTCAATAACATGCCTTCTTTTTAGAGAGAAATACGCAATTGAATGTTTATTACTTTAATAAAAAGAAATAAACATAATATATTTTCCCTCAAATTTTACTTCTTTTTTATTAGTAACATTGTTTCAAAATGTTAATTGGATACAAACACAGAGAATTTAAAATTACCAGAGTAATTTGAATGCAAATATCGGGCTCGCTGGAACAAGTCTCTTAATCGTTGTAATTAGATTAACCACATCTGTACCTAATGACAAACTGCAATTAAATCACCTTTTACTATTGTATTCTACCTTGAAATAACTTTGATTATTTCTAAATTGCGCTATTATTTTGGAAAATATTGGCATATAAAAATAGTGTTGTCTAAAGTATCAATTGCCTGAAAATAAATTTCACAGTCTCTCTGTATTTCTCTGTAAATATATATGAAAAATATACAAAACATATTCAGTATTAAATTTAGATAAATTACATTCACAACAATCTTGTTTTACTTTCCTTGTTTATGTTTTACGGCTTGACGGCGCTACAAAAAATTTAAATGCACCACTGCATACAAGTTTTGAGCAATATAATTTTAATAAGATATTATGCAATTTAAATGTATCAAGATTTTATAAGTGACATTGTATAAGTATTGTAAGCTGCCATAAATATGGCACATTCGGCAAAGGTTTTTAGATTATTTAAAAAAAAAATTGTTTAGGCTGCCGTTATTTTGATAAGATTTGTATATCTTACCACAATTAATATATATTGATCTCCACTAATTGTGTATTTATTTAGCTCTTTAATTAATAATTCTGAAAATAATTCCGACATATCGCATATTACAATCATGAATCTTCGCGAGAGATGCGACAAAGGATTCTTGTATTTTGTGATCATCGTCGTATTTCATTGTTTCTTATCTGACGTACTAACTATGAAATACGTCACCCGAGAGAATCGCTTATTATTCTGTCTCTTCGAAGAAGACTATGTAACTATGCAAGGACGTTAATTATGTTTGTACCAACAAAGCATAATTCATTGTGCTGAGATCAATTCATTATTTTGTTAAGTATAATTTTCATTATGTTGCTGTAAATATTTTATAAAAGATCTGTTATAAAATCTTCTATTTAAATGTCTATTATAGGAATTAAAATATTAATAAATAATTCTTAATTTCCTAAAAAGAAAGCATGAAGGATAATAAATTGTAAATATAAATATCGTAAATATAATATGTAGTTATTGCGCTGTTAAGATGTAAAACTATTTAAAGAGTGGAAAATAGTTGATAGCAAAATTGAAACTATTTTTTATATCTTTTACATTATATAAAAAATGAATAGTAAAGTGATTAATTTATCATGATCTTCAATTAATCTTCAACGCGAAGCAGTAGGGTAACAAGTTATGTCAAGTGTATATCTAACAGTTTAATTATGAATTTCAATCGAGCGTGAGAAGATAATTACGACGAGACAAAAAAAATAACATGCATCCGAGCTCTACATTTGCGTAATTATAATCCTCTGAAACAATCGATACGGTAATTAGATCGCGAGGAAACAGGCAAATATCAGTCAAGCAGATTATATTACATTATAATATAAACCAAAATTATTATATTATTATTAAGAATATAATAGAGTCAAAAATTTTGAAAATATGACAAATTAATATTCTCAAATTTAAATGAATAAATGAATTTAAGATTTATTTTCTCTTTTTTAACGTGTTTGCCTTATTTTCTTTAACATGTATTTTTTTTATGAATAATTCTATTCTGGAAATATGTTTTACAAAGTACAATAAAATTTTATTTAATGGCGTCATTTTATTAAATTCGACTATAAACGCGAATTTTCATTTCTCTCAAATTGGATAACTTTTATATCAGAGATGAAACAGTTTATATGTTCCAAATTAGTTCTGCTTCGCTCTCCATTATTTTGCCTACATATAATATTCCACAGTATATTTAGAAACTCATTCCGTTAATTGTATTTTACAATACAATCGGTGATGTAATTTTAGAAAATTAATAGGAGGAATATTTTCTTCAATTTCAATTCTACCTACGATTATATTATAATTAATTATCTCTTATTATTAAAAAATAAAAACAATGTCTCGAAAAAAGTTTTTAGAAAATTTGTGAAATAATTTTCTTTAACATTGATTAATTCAATTGTATCGCATTACAAAATTGACTTGAATTATCGAGAAGAAAATAATTAAATTATACTAACTAATAAGTTGCAACAGATATAATGTAAACAACTGCATGTAACATGAATAGTTACAAATGCAGAAGCAATCAGACGATTATCAACAACTTTAATTACACCTAAAACAAAGAATGAGCTCATTTATACGCGAACGTGATACTTTTCCGCGTTGTTGCACAGAGAGGTTGTCTACGGGACTGGCAGAATGTTGCATCACGCGAGGGACAGAAGAGAAACATATCGGGCGGGTCGGAACTGTTGCTAATCGCCGCCAAAATCTCGAATTAATGGCACGAAAGCTGTGTGCGAAATTCGGGATTGGTGGTGCGCAACGCCTAACCCAGCAAAAAACGTTCGTCGTGTTTCGTCCATTGCTCGCACGAAATACACACCGAAACGATAAATGCTACTGCGCTCTGGTGCATGTGCCTCGATACGTTTTATGCAAATATTGCAGCTGCATCGCTATATGGAGTTATCGATGAATTCACGCATGTCACTGTCACAGTGGCGTCGAAAGTGCGAAGTTTGCGAGAGTCACTCTTATAAATGTGCAAACATGCGTTTTACAAAAAAAGAATTATTTTAACGCTTGTTGAAAGATATATAAATACATCAGCACTCACTAAAAAAAAAATCTATCGATAAAAGTATCGTTAGATTAAACAAAATGAAAATTGTGCAAATTAGAAACTTGCACATTACTTTCTCATCATTTTACCTTGCTCATTTTATCAAGCTCTTTAAGACAAGTGAGTTCTTCAATTTTGACTTCTTCATGGAGAAAGACATTTGCGAAAGTTATGTTAATCAGAGACTCAAATTATATCTTATTGTTTAGCAGGATTACTGAATTATGATTTTATTATTCCACGAAAAGATTTTAATATAAGAAATGTAATATATACCTATTGCATTAAAGATATTACACATTTTATATTATATAAATATATATATATATATATATATATATATATATTATATATATATATATATATATATATATATATATATATAACATTCAGTAATGTTAAAAGAGCTAAAAATAATTATCTTTAACATAGATAAAGAAATGTAAAAATACATAGTCGGCAATTCTGTAAGCTTATGTCATATAATTACATATATAACATTTATATCATAGTGTAAGTTTTCATTATTTAGAGTTACAAAGGCAGAGATGCACAGATCCGAATTATATTTCCGAATATGCAATATGAATAAAAAAAAACTCGGTACTTTAATTAAAGCAGCGGGAATAAATTTTTTAAGTGAGCTAGCAGATTAATAATTCGAGAGATTAAGATTCGCGTTATTTCCCTTCTCTCGAAAAGTAAGATATTACAGCTATTAATCCTCGCGAATTTCGGTCGCGCAAGTTGCATTAGAGACTCTTGTTTCTCGGCTGTTCTTCTTAAGAAAAGTTTTCTGGAGAAAATTTTACAAAATCCTAAATTACGAAGTAAAGTTTTAATCGTCGGCATCATCTGTGTTTTCTTAAGATTTTTTAAAGTTTTTTGCGGCTTTCTTAATTATTCCCTATGGCATCACTACAAAATCGAATTTTTATTAATATTTAAATATATCTAAATAAAGAAACAACTATTTAAAAAAAAAATAATAAAAAAGAATAATAAAAAAAATAATAAAAAATTATAATTTTATTAAGTTTTTGAAAATTATATTTTACCATTAAATAAAGATTTTGCATAAAAGTGAAAAGGTTACTTAAATATACTGATAAATATGTTGATATATTTAAATAGCAATATTTAATTCATATATTTCAGCAATATCAAATATCGACTTACAGCTTATATATAAAAAATTTATTATTATTATACTATTATGCTTTCTATTACATTACCTTGTTTTTGTTTTCATAAAATATAATAACATTGTTCCAATATGGAGCTATAAATATACATTATTTAATAAATATAAAATTTTTATATATACATATACTATTGTCGGTATCGGGTTGAAATCAAATTTTAGCGCGGCTAAAGATTAATAGTAAAAATTAAAATAATTTTACATAATTAAATATATAACAAATTTAATTATGCCTTATGATGTAAATATAAAGTCCCGTTAAAATAAAAAAAAAAATAAAAAAAATACAAAATTGATTAATCCACTGCAAAATGTGTGGGAAAAAAATAAGGTTCAACGTTAACTTGAATGTATTTACACGTTTGGAAATTATAGGATTTGCTAATAAAATGTGCACAACAAATCAATGGTCAATTCTCACAATTCATTAGGCCTGAAAGTTTTCTATTTTTCACCAGTAGAAATACGGTGGAAGGAGCAGACGGAGCGCCATCCCCATTTATTGATCGCTCACCGGCTCCGCTCAACATGGCACTAGGGGTGGCGTTCATACTCAGTTTGATCCTCGTCATCGGCCACCACCAGGAAGGACCAGGATCTCTCGCCAAGACCTTCACATTTCCCGAGTACCCGTACAAGGAAACTACCAAGAATGTAAGTCGACCATACAATTCGTTGGATTTATCTTTGATGAGTGGTACGTGCTTGAAAGCTGATACAGGTTATGGCGAGCAACCCTCATTCGGGAGGGTGGCGCTTTACGACACCGGGGAAAGCAACATTGACGCTAATCCGGCTCGTCTTTTAAACGGCGAATATATGTATATAAAGACCTTAAGTCATTCTTATATGTAGAATACTAATTGATTATAAAATATCGTTATTTTAATGCGTAAATCAAAGATCCGTTTGGTTCGTTAAAAAGAATGAAAATTTCTAGATAGTTTTGAAGATAAAAAAATTTATTAAGAAATTGGAAATTATAAAAGAATTTGTGTTATTTAAAAAGAAACATTAATAATGAAATAAAAATTTGAAATCACTATACGTTGTATCAGAAATAATTTTCGCTTTCAATCAAGAAAATAAGATTGAATTGAGATAACATTTTGATGAGAGAATAGCAAAGAGAGAGATCGATCTGGCATTAATCCAAAAATGTTCGGCTAAGGATCAAAGTGTACATGAACGTGTTCGAAAATAACGTGCGAATATTTGCATTTAGAAGTTCTGATTCAAATTCATTGTGATTTATTGAAGCGAGAAGAAAGAACTCTCTTTCATCGAATTTGTTCAGCAAAAAGTAGATCGCGAGAATTAAATTTAGATCGTAAGAAGACACGATAGTGAGTTCCTTTGCGATCGAAAAGTACGAAGAAATACATATAACTCAATTAAGCGATAGAAGATAGAAAGATAGAACGTAATATTACGTTTAAAAGTTAAAAATAATCCGCGTTCCTCAAACATCCGCTTCCGGTAAAAAAAAGAAAAAAATGTCATACATCAAGATATCGTCGGGAATTTTATCGGAAACATATCTTTATAACTTGTATATATTTTTCCGGTATTAGGAGATGAGATAAAAGAAAGTTACATATAGCTTCCTGGAATAATACTTGATAAATATTCTTCATCAAAGATCGTTCATATACGATAATGTTTTTATTTACACGGTGAAAGGCAGACTATAGAGCTATCTACGAAGAAAAGGCGTATACCGTGGAAGTCATATTGATTTTAATTGAGGTTAATCTTTCGACATGCGTGAATCAATTGTTGCATTCCGCTTTATCTCTTCACGGCACAGAATATGCAAGCGTTTGTTTTATTAATACCGCACATAAACTGTAACAGAATAATTTTTTCTAGATTCATAATGTAATAAATATTTATATTTCGAATCACACTTTTGTCCGCGGCATTTATTTGAGGTATTTTATAATAGAATAATAATTAATAATTAATAATTTAAAAATAATTAATAACTTATTTGTAGTAAAAATAAGATGTGTGAAAAAGAGATTCTCTCACATCTTTAGTTTGTTGTTATTAAATTATTTTTGTTGCATTTACAAAATTAATAATTAAAAAATAGTATTAAATTGATGTGATATAATTATAATGATTGATAAATATATACTGTCGTAGGAGCTTCTCTTTAGACAATTCGAGCAGGCGTGCGAAGAGAGCGGAGCCTGTAAAATGCAATCGCAGCATAGGAGCGGTGACGTTGCGAAAACACGATGCATCCGGGAATGCGTATCACCGTCCTGTTACAAGGAGATTTATTTATTCGATCAAGTAGGTATATACGCGCAATACCAATTTCATTAATCGCGTTTTATTGCTATATGTCGCCACACACCGTATATATCCAGTACGTATCCAATACACAATTTTTTACGCAGACAATATGGTAATACGAGTGATAAACACTTTTCAGTTGGAGGAGGGTGAGATTGACGTGAGATTAAATTCCTTCAAAGGTTGCTTCATGCAGCGAAACGGTCGGCCGCGAAAGTAAAAAGAAGGAACTCGTGATAAGAGACGCAAGTAAAAAAAAAAAAGAAAAAACTTTTTATCTGAAAATGAACGATTAACGCGGAGGACTGTCGGTGTACCGTTTAACCCCTTCGGAGTAATTATATAATCACAACGAAGAATACGTCTTCTACACGGCGATTATATTATAACAGTTATAACAGTAACGCTTCTCTCTCTTGTTTAGCACTTGCTACCCCGAAAGGATTAAATCGACGTTGTAATGTGACTGCTGCATGATGTGCATACTTAGGATGTTTGGAAAAGCACAAGAAATGGATTCAAATGCGTATCATGCATGGAAAATAGCAAAAATGCATAACATGCAGTTTTGCACCAAAATGAGGATAGAGTACATCGAAAGGATTAGATTCTTATTCAAATACAATCTTTTTCTACTTTTTATATGCACATGTTACTTACGATATTATCGAAGTTGATATTAATACCGCACAATATAACTGAATAATTGTTGGCTGCACCAATATATCGATTATAGTCACTGTCTTTATATTGTATATATAATATATATCACTTCTTAAAATTAAAATATTCTTGAAATAATGTATATTCAATTCTTATATATGATATGAATTCTTATATAATATTGAATAATGCAATCTCAATGTATAATGAGAAGATAAAGAAAATTGCAGCATATTTTTAAATCTTATATATTTCACATGTAATATTATTCTCTTTTAAAATACAGAATTTAATTATTAAACATTAAGAAATAAATTGCATCAAGTTTTATAATAGGAAATGTAGAAACTCTCATAAAATATATGTAAACTCTTTATAACTTCTTCCTTGTATAAACTAATTGTACTGTGATATAACGTGATATAATTCACACAATTGTTATTGTTCATTGGAATTGTGACAGCTAAAATAAAAATAAGAAATATATAAAAATGACAAGATATTGATCCTTATAAAATGTGTAATTTACTTCAGGATTTTTAAAACACCTCTTACCGCACATTGAAGACTCTGACAAGCATCTGTCAACTCCTTATTATATAACATCACAGAATATTCCTTAAGATGATCCAAAACTTGGTCAAAAGGTGTTTTAAACGATCTAGGATTCCACAATTGATCGTTGCAAATTGCTTTGCGATAAGAAAGCCATGTAGTGACAAACTCGACAAACTGATGCGATACATATCGCGTTCTTACAACTTTTAGAACGAGATCATAATTACTCATCAAGGTACAAATGTGAGATAGTAGTGTTTTAGTTACATTAGTATTACAGAAATGTAATAAAACCATTAGACTTTGATATACCGTTTCTTGTTGCGGCTCATATTTCTATAAAAAGATAATAATTAATTCCAATATCAATTCTTGTTGTCATTTTCTATTTAATTATTTTAATAATCATTAATCCGTTTTACAATGTAAAAAAATCCATATATAATAATAGTAAAAGATATTTTTGATATTTTCTTTTTATTCCTGTCATTTTAAATATACTGACCATTGCATGAATAATATGAAAAACTTCATAGAGATAAATAACTATGTTTCCATCACTAACAGATGAAATCTTTTGCAAAACGACAGCTGATTTAACAACATTTTGTGTTAAAAGCTCACATATAAATTGCATTTCATTTATTACGCAACTTGATTTTTTCGCATATACTAGGAGATCAACTAAGTTTTTTATGTGAATCTTGAGTGGCTCTTTGCACTGATAAGTAAATATATCTTAAAGTATTAAAAAGTTTTATTTAGATTTACAATTCAGATTATCATTATGTATACCTTTATCGATGATTTTTTTTGGCAATGAATAATGAACCTGAGCAGTTTTATGCTAATCATGGACAAATTCGATCTTTCTTTTGAAAATCCATAAACGTACAACTTTTTTAATAGTATAGGATGTTGTATGTATATTTGAAGCACTGTAATTGAATTCCGATCAAATATTATCATCATAAAATATACATTTTTATGGCAAAAATATATATTTATAAATTTTTATTAAAATAATTATTTATCTTTACGAATATTTGCTTTCTTTACCTTTAAATGAATTGTGTGATATAGTGGAAACCAACAAAACATGTGCTTGCGTTACAGCTAAAGTTATGAATTTTGAATCTGTAATATTCTTTTCTAATATAATATTAACAATATTATGAGCGCTGCGTATTATAATTTCAATCGGTATTGTATGTGGTAGAGTAATATTGGCTAATTCCAAAGCTGCCTCTATATGCGCAACTACAAACGTAAATTGATAAAATACTAATCGCAATATTTAATAATAAAGTAATCATAATATTTATTTTATCTAAATAAATAATAAGATAAATATATTTTTAAATTCAATACTCTCTAGCTTATAGAATACATCTTTCATAAAATCTTATATTTATATATTGAGGAAAAGAGACAGACAGACAGATAGAGAGAAAGAGAAAGAGAGAGAAGGAGAAATTTAAAAGTTTTTTGGATTTGTTTTCAAACAAACCAGTATCTGAATTATATGATGAAAGTATGTTGGGCAGCATGTGCCACACAGTTTCCGCCACTTGTTCTACAATGTGTTTATCATTATTGTCAATTTGAATTAGATGACGGAGTCCTTTCATAGCTGGATTGATAACATGTTCGGGATAACCATTCCGTATCACAACCTATTCGCAAACATTAAAGATTGAACCTCTTATATAAAACAAAAAAATTTCTCTAGAAAAGCCAGTAAAAATATATGATTTAAGTAAATGTAATGCTTCAAATTTTTTATTTTATATACTAATATATATTCAAAAGTGAAAAATCCGTATATAAATATATCGGGAATATTAATTTCTTGTTCTCTCTGATATTGCAAAAGATAAATACTACGCTCACCAATAAATGGCGAACCACTTTGTCACAATTGAATGACAGTAACGGCTTGATATCACCATCGGATTCTATCAACCATAAATTTAAAACTTGATTTAATAAGTTCTGCGAAACGTTTGGACATTTAAGATAATAATGTAAAAGATCGATGTGATGAGTATAAAACTTGCTGATTTCTAACGTTTGCAGGATATTCGTTAATTTAATAACCGCATTTTCATAATTAGGTAACGAATTAAGAGATTTATGAGAGACAGATGTCACCTAAAATCGAGCGCAAAATTAATATTTAGTAAATAAATATAAAAGAGAGATAAATACTTACAGCAAATAAGAACCATAAAGGTTTTAAAACCGGGATTGAGATTGGCTTAGATATTGAAAATACCATGATTCTAGCAATTAACGATTCCAAAGATATGTCGTTTCTAAAAGCAATGTGAAATGTATAATATATTAGCGAATACAATGTAGATAATAGTGTACAATATAAAAAAATAAAGTCTCGTACTCTCCAGTGCCTTGAAAATGATAATATAACAAAATCAGTAAGGCCGTTCCATCATCTCCATGACACGCTACAGCATCGTTCCATCGCTCTTTCGTTGAATCTTTCAATATTAAGTCAAGAAAATTTTTGCGCAAACAATATACAAACTCGTTCCTGTCTTTGATTAAAAATGCTCTTTCACTAAGAACACTCAGAATTTGTGATAGTAACAAGCAAATGTTTCTTTTTAAATTTTTCCTGTAATGTAAAACATTACTTTCTGTATATTTTATTATTTATGCTCATATTATACTTGAAATGCTTTCATTTTTTAATAAATTTTTAATACATAAAGTAAATATATATCCACGTTATTTTGCATTCGTCATTATAATACAACGTAGATTATATCATAACGATAGGATATCGTATCTATCAACGCAACTTACGGAAGCTCTAAAGTCAAGAGCAAGAAGTACTTCAGATAACCATTAGCAACCAAATGATTTGACAAATTGTCATGATGACAATTTTCCAACTGATACAGATTATTCAGACAAAAGATGAAATTTTTGTGAAACTCGTTTGAATCTGTACGAGACAAATCTGCATCCTGTCAAAGAAATATATATAAGTCAAATTCATCATAATTATATTCACGATTGATTTTATATGCGTGTTAATAAATCAAGTATCACTTTTAATATATATATATATACATATGTATACATACTTTGACATATGGTATAATTATATTTATTATCGTATTATAAATACAAATTGACAGATTATCCTCTTTTTGAGAAATTACAGACTTCTGACTCTTTTGTTCAAAAACAAGCCTGTCAAATAGAGATGTTTGTAATACAAATTAGATTGAATATTAATATTAAGAAAAATAATATCAAAGTTTTTTTTTTTTTTACCGAGAACTGCCAGCGCAAGTACCACATAATAAGGCAGTAGCGCGTAAAATCGTGTTATCGTCATCGCCGTATTTGACAATTTCTATCATTGCCTTTACAGCATCCCAAGAAACGTCAATAATGATCTCTGCATCGACCATTTCATCGATAGTTATTTGTTGTAGAACAACATTTAATATCGTGACAATCATAAATTTCATTTTATCATTTCGCGAATCTTGGACATCCAGTTCCTTTACGAAAAATATAATCTGTTGCGGGACGCAGACAGTGTCAAAATCCACAGCTAATTTCAATGATC
Source organism: Cataglyphis hispanica (assembly GCF_021464435.1). Classification (NCBI taxonomy): domain Eukaryota; kingdom Metazoa; phylum Arthropoda; class Insecta; order Hymenoptera; family Formicidae; genus Cataglyphis; species Cataglyphis hispanica. Next base: position 12,011,915 of record NC_065956.1, read on the forward strand.
TAAAAGTTGAATATGATTAATGCCCTAAATACAATGCTGCGCGTGAACAACGCAATTTACGCGTGATGTTGCTATTGCTTAAATAAAACAGATTATGTAAAAATTCGAAATCATTGATATTTAAATAAAGATACATAAATATAATATATAAATGTAATTATAAGGAATATAATAATATAAATAATAAATAAGTAATAATTACATATCTATATATGTAAGGAAGAATACATAATAAATACTAGGTGTTGCATTATGTACATTTGTATGTTTTTATATAATAAATGGCGAGAGATATTAGAAAAACATACCTAACAAGTATATTGCAAATGCCTTGCACAATCTCCTCACATAGTATCTGTTTGTCTTTGAATGATTTATACACACAGTAACTGATTCTTAACATTGATTTTATAGCACTCATGGCCGTGTGATTTTCGTAGAACTTTTTATAGACGCTTATAATCTCGAGACACTCGAGAACAACTCTGCATGCAAAAATAGAATCACCGTATACATTTTTTTATTCGTGATTTGCATGATGATGTAAAAAAAAGATTTAACAAATAAACATTGAGATCATTATAACAAAAAAAAATCGCATACTTAACAAAATTTCCGTCTGAAGAACAAGTCGTTTGCATTGCATCGCATATGGTGGAGATTATGTCACATTTAACGAGTTTTTCCACAAGATGTTCTCTCTTTGACTCATCTGTATTTTTCAAATACTTTAATATTTGCTCCGCGACCCATATCTATTTCCATATGACAAAGATTGCAGAATAATAAAATTATAATTGCAAAACTATGAAAACTATAAGATATCAATTATTCATGTTTATATACGAATCTGTCCAATTTGTGTGATTTCACTTCTTTTTTATTTTTTCTTAATTAATTATTTTTAATTTGTAAATTAAATTCAAAATTCAAAATTGACATGCAATCTGATTGATATAAATGTAGCATTCGACATAAATGTGAAATATGAGGATCAAATGGACGTTAATTTTTGCAATATCAAGGGGACGAATATTGTTAAAATACCTGTGTATCTTTCGTTCCTGACATTAACTTGATCTTCATCTGTGATAATAGGATGTCTAATTGAAATAGTGATTCCATCGCATTTAATGAATTATTCGTTATGCGAGCGACAAAACAAATAATTACAAACAAGATAAGCTAGGCGCCTTAATACAATGAAGTTGCATCAATTGTTACTGTACTCGACGCATACTCATCGTATGTTCCCATACACATAAATTAAAATTTTTAATTTACATCAATGTTGATATTTTTACATTTCGTATTTATATTTATGCTTAAATTGTATAAATTGTAGTTATATAATCAATGATTACCCATTATTTTTATTTTTCAACTTGTATATGACTAACTGTGTTGCCTGATTCAGTGAATTTTATAATATATTAAAATGAATCTTCCCTGTACTATCCTATAGAAAAATCGGAGTCAGAATTAGAAAGAAACGGATATATTTTTGTTTGAATTTCTGTCTTCTTTTACATATACTATCTGAGCTAAAAAGTTTCTAATATTTATTTTATTATATTAAATATTTAGTAATATGAAAACGATATAGCGCGAATACGCGAATCAATATTTTTATAGAGTCAATATTTTTGATTGTAATACTGTGATAGTATCAATTAATCAGTAAATCCTTGACAAGAAAAGCATTCCTCTCATCATATATGTGTCCTTTTCTATTTTTAAAATTTTGCATCAGTATCTATATATCACATCAAGATTTATCGATTGTATGAAAATATACTTCTTATAATATTCATATTTTTTCAATATTTATTTTTGCATCATTTGTATTTATTCATTTATTAACTTAATTCGTTGTTATATTTTATCGTAAATATTTTTATTTCCACAATATGTTATGTGTAGAAATGTAAAAGGTTTAAAATGCTTTATTAACGCCTCGTTTTTATAGAGTATATTTTTTTCATAAAAAATATAATTATAAATGATAATTATGGCAAAGCCTATTTCTTTAAGTCCAAAATCTTGTATTAATTTTTATAGGTACTTTCCTAGAATCCTTCTGGTGAGAAAAGATTCAATAAAATAATGGCATTAATTTTTTTTAATGATTTAATCAACAGAAACAAAGTATCAAATTAATAACTAACGCTTGCAGACATACAGGATATAGGATAATATTTAATACAAAGAGATAAGAAATAATCCACGTTGTCTAGTGATTGTGTTCACGGTTATTGTGTTTTATTTCAAACGTGTTATAAATTATCATACAAATACAATAGCATAATATATTATAAATGTTAAACAATCCTGAGTAAGTACTCTACATAAGAGAAAATCAAAGTTTTTAATATCCTTTATCGTTTTAATATCAAGCGAATCACTGGAACGAATCGCAACAATATATAATATAGAATACAATAGTAATATATATATATATATATATATATATATATATATATATATATATATATATAGATATATAGATATATGAACAATTTATATATATAATATGGGGAAGAGGGAAAGGGAAGAATTAATTTCTATTTATACTTTCTTAATCCACAATAAAACATCATAAACTATACAGTATTAACATCAAATGATCGCAATTTGAAAACATTTACATAATGAGAAAATGCGATAATACACAGTGCAATGCCATTACGCCGTATTATGTGCAAAATCTATACATAACAAGAGCGAGAAACAAGAAACGATCTCGTCGTTCTCAAATAACAAATTAAAAAAAATCTCTCTTCTTTCTTTTATATTGTCTCAACTGAGATATCTGACAATCATTTTTCCTTTAAATCAGAATCACATAATTCATAAAGTACTTATATCTCAAAAGATAACAAACTTAACGGAAACTCTTCTGAAATAAATGTATATAAGTATAGAGTCAAATATAATCAGCATAAAATTGAATCCTTTTATTTAAGTGTTAGCAAGTGTACTCAACAAATAATTACTTTCGGAATTACGAGAATTTTAATAATATTCAACATTTATTCATATTTAAACGTATTCATTAATTAGCATCTAATCTTCTTTGATAATAAATGTAAAATAGGATTAATTTGACGTTATTAAATGTGTTCGATCAATTTTGTGAATTTCGCGACAATTGGACGAATCTGATAACTTTATCTTTTCTTATCTTTCCATAGTTTTACGTCATGATACTTCTACGCTACATTATAAGCTAGTATAAAAAATGTATACATGATTCATAATACGCATCCTTTTTTCTCGTAATTCACGTTTATTTTTAGCACCAAACAATATATGTGAAAAGTTTCGCGCATAAAATGTTTTGCGATAAATAATGCCCCAAAATATGCATTTCAAAATCGATATTCGCGAAAAGTCAATCGTAGCAAAAGGACTACTCGCAACCTACGGTAAAAAAACCCTTTATCAAAATTTAAATGCATATCAAAGAACAGCCGCTCACAAAATGGCGCGGCGTGAGTAAACACGTTTAGCAAAATTTTTTTTCTTGGAAAAAATTCTGTCAAAAACGACCTATCGTGTTCGATAGGTCCGTGATGAACTTTCAACATTATGCCTCTTCATACCATGAAAATGAAAAAAAGAGAATACATAATCTACCCTCTTCTAATAATCGGAACTCGTTTCGACTATTGAATCATGTTTACCTGATAAACACGCTCAATATTAACACGACGAGCACGACCGGCATTTCAACTTTGGTCCATCAAAAATTTTTTAAGCCTCACATGATTTTCGATTTAGTATGGCAGTGATAGAACTGCGATTCACACGCTTCGCGAATCATAGAAATGTTATTTTTGCGAATAGTCTATCGCATGGAACCATTTTAAAAATATTAATTATTGGTCCATGAATCGAGTGATATTGAAACGCTTTCACACTTGCAATTTCGGAGCAAAGAAGCGCATATCGCATGAAATTTTCTTTCTTTTTAATATCATAGTATGCAATATACTTTAATTATTCAGATTACCTAAATTTTGTTTCCTCTAGATATATCAAGTGTAATCACTTCAATCGTTTCTGTATATGCGATGTAATTTCGTTACTATTGATCAAAGTACACAAAAGACAAAAGTAGAATTTAAAGCTCGAATCGCTTCTTTCTCTCAGCGACCATGCCTACGGCGGGTAGAGGAGGGTGAAGTGGATGATGGTAACTCGGTGTAGGTGTTGGAGGCAGACTGCGACAACTTCTGCTGGACCACCTTACTGCTGGAGACCTCATCAACTCTATAACATATACATATATGACAATGATTTATGCTAAATATTATTCGTAATTATATGGGATCTTTTAAACATATAAAGCGTATATAAACATAAATATTATTGTGGCACACAAGAACTGTAGCAGATAACATGCGATTCATACAAAACGTAAAGATGCAATAAACGTGAAAACGGATAGCGTGAACAAAATGATACGACGATCAGGATAACAAAGCAACAAATAATGCAAAACGGACCTGCAACGGAGAGAGCTGTGGGTTCCGGGGTGAGGCGGGATGTGTTACGAGCGTCGGCACGGAGGGTGTATGCCTTCGGGTGCTGCTGTTGCTTTTCATTCTGTTTACTCTCCTGCCAGGGGCCACTGCCGACTCGCATCTCTGTTGTTGTGCCACCTTACATTCCAAATAATTGCCGAGATATTGTTTATGCACATTGTCGTATGCCGTCGTTGCGTGTATTCCTAAGTATCTTCTCCGATAATATCGGGTATCACGTGTTACGAAAATAGTGAGAGACATAAAACCGCGAGTTCTCAATCGCTATAAATATATTGTATAATACTTTTTACATTTTTGATTATTCTGGAACTGTGTGTAAAGGATTTACTATAATTCTTACTCATATCCATCAGATTTGTTAGATTTTTCTTAGACTTAATTTAGATTTCCGCGTTTTTCAAATATACATATGTGTATATCATTTAAAAAAAAAAATTCTAGTTGAAGATGCGCCAGTGATTAAATCGATAACTGAAAAACAGCTTATTACGTACTTTTTATGATTCGAATTGGTAAATTTTTTCGTAAAAATTTTGATATGCAAACATATCAATTTTTACATCAACATATATTTTGTATGTCACTTGCACATCTTTAGCATGTGTTATATATACGATACATGTCTAATTAATATCTTTATATAATAGAATAGACATTTATAGCATATAGCGTTACACTCACGGTAAGGACAAGATTTTATATCGCAGATTATTGCACATGGACTCGTATACAGTTTGTGTTAGCAAATAACCAGTGTTAAACAAGCATTGCATAATAATCGTAAGTTAATATCAGTTAATTAGTATAGGCACACTTTTTACATCAAATATCAGTACAACTCATTAACGATGAATTAAGGTTAATCAATCGCCATTTTTGTAAATTTTTCTATCAAAGAAATTAATATTACAAATAACAATATTGTCACAATAAAGGAAAGACTTAAATTTATTTATAAATACACGCCATACGAACAAGCTGTCAAATTAACAATTTAGGCTACAAATTAACAATTATCGCATTTTTCAATAAATATTGCACAGCTATATATATATATATATATATATATATATATATATATATATATATATATATTTACGCGTATTAAGAGGAAAATATTTTCGCAGTCAACGAGACTTCGATTGTGTTAATATCTTGAAAGCGCTGTTAATTTGCATAAAGCACATGTTAATCTCATTAATTTCTATTCTGCCTCCATAAGCTAATAATAATCAAACGTAAAAAAAACTTAATTATTGCGTTGTTTTATTTTGTTCTGTTATTACATCAGAAAATATGGACTTTTTGGGTTGCTAAAAGTTGTTTCAAATAAAAATCTCCGAACCAAAATGCTATATAAAATATGTTATAATAACGATATCATTGACAATAAAACCATGATTCCGTCAACGGTATAATATTTTACAGAAGCACCATATTTCCCATTGTCGACTAATAACGCATTCCATCACCGCAGATTTCTCCCTTTCTCTTTTTCTTTTAACATTTATCTCTCTCCTGTACCTTGATATTGATGAGGCAGGCCGCTCCTCGGTCTCAAGCTGTCCCATAATGGCGAACCCAGACGAATGTTACGTTCCTGACCCTTTTGTTCTAAGTTCGCCGACGACTCTTTTCCGTCAAAGTGCGAGCCGGAAACGCCAGCACTACTCGCCGGCCTGGCTATCAAGCTACTCGAATACGGCAACGAAACTGATTTTACGCGCTCGAGTTTGTATGAAAATGCGCTCTGAGGTCGATCCATTGACATGGATCGTTTTTGTAACACGCTGGACAGGGCGTTCGCCCCTTTTAGATTTCGTTCGCTTATTAATTTCTGTTCACCGCCACTTTGACTACCTCTGAAGCGTTGCGGCGAGTAGGCGGGCGAGTAGTCTAACGATAAGGCGCCTTTCGACGGCACGCCGGATGATTCATGAGAGGTGTCCCCATGCTGTTAGTGAAATATCGAAAATATGCGTCAATGCGGCTAATGAGCGAGCGTTGGGGGCGGGGGAGGGAAATGGTTAAACGCTAAGTCAAATCGCTGATACTATATGTATGTTTACTGTGAGTTACAATTACATCAGTTATGGTATTTGCGATAGTCAAATTATCAAACAATGATCTGATATTATATGCATTATATTATGTACAAACTGATATTTTTTTTTTTTTTTTTTTTTTCGAATAAATAAGAACAATGAAGGGAAAGGTCATTAATGAAAAGCGCAAGGTTTTAATTTGAGCGATTAAGATACTGATACAATCAAAGTTTCGTCAAAGCGCGACAAGCTCGCTAGGCAAAACACCATAATATGTAATTGCAGCAAAAGAGTTAATTAAGTAGTATACATAAGTGTATGTTAATCACATGTACTTTTCCTAAATAATAAAATTTTCTAGCCAAGACAATCGTACCTTGAATTGTTGTTGCAATCGATGTATCTCTTCTCTCGGTTCAGCAATCTCGTTGTCCCTACCTCTCAGAATCTGTATGGTATCGTTGATACCACTGTCATTCGTCTCCAGCATTAGATGCGCTCTCAATTGCTTATTTCTCGCATCCAATTGCATGATGTGCTGTTGCGCTTGGGCGAGTTGCTTAGACAGATTGCCCACTTTTTCTTCCAATGCTGCAGACTCCACACATTTCGACGAATACTTGGCAGACAAGGAAAGAATTTCTTGCTTTATCTCTTCCATTTCTTCCCTATAAGAAATAGACATGAATTACCTTCCGCATAAATTTATTCGCAATGGCGTAATGTTGAATTGATATTTTTACATACTCGTGTTCTTTGTGTAGCACACCGATATCCTCACGCGCCTGCATTTGCTTAAGAAATTCCTGCTTGAACTTGGCAATTTCCTTTTGCACTTCGTGTTCATGTGCTTTCCTCATGGCGTCCAATGCAGCTAGAGTTGCTTGCGTCTCTTCAGAGAGCGCTTGTTCCTTCTCTACTCTCAGATTCTCCAACTCTTGTCGATGCTTTTCTTCCATCTCGGCAATGATACGCCTATGTGAGTTCTCCATAGCCAATAATCCTTTCTCGCATAACACCCGTAGCTGCTTGATCTCTTCCTTGTACCGTTTCCGCGTCTCAGCATCGGTGTCCAATTCAGCGCTTATTGATCGTTGATAGGCGGCTCTCAATTCGTTTACATGAGCCGAATGCTCGGAATCCATTGCGTTGAGACGATGCTCGAGTTTTCTAGCTCTCTCGCGTAAACTAGCCGCCTCTTGTTCGTATTGGGTCGTCAAAGATTGTCGCTGATTATCTAATTCGCCCTTGATGTCCATCAGATCCCTCTCCTGATTGCGTTTGAGCATTTCCAATTCTTTATTGTGCTCGGTAGTTATTTTCTGAAGAGTTTCTTGCAGTTGATTGCATATCTGACACGACATGTTGTTCATGTAATCGCCCAGCTTCTTTATTTGTTCCCGCAAGTGCAAGCACTTTTCGCAAATGCTAGGCCAATCGGTCATGTTGTTTGTTGATCTGGGCCAAGCAATATTATCGACACCTATACCTGCTTTGTCTCTTACACATTTGCTGAGTTCGGCTAGATCCTCTTCCAGATAAAATAACGATTGACTGACATTTTTAAGCTGCTCCTTCGATTCTTTTTTTCCAGATATTCTATCTTCACATTCCTTGGTCAATCGTTGATAAAGGTAACTATATTCCGCGTCGAGGATCGGATTGCTTTGAAAATCGCATTCTTCGTTATTTATCAAACAGGAAATGAGCTCTTCGCTTCGAATAAGACTAGATACGAAAGTCTCTCCAGACAATGTCGTAATTGATTGCCGCGTGGTTTCCTGAAGAAGGGCGATTCTGGAGTCTATTAAAGCTTTATGTGCAATCACGTCAGCGTAATCTGTCAGCAGCTGTCGAGATTCATGTTTGGAATCAATTACCGTCAACTTGTTCTTCTTCATCATAAGTAAACATTCCTCATAAGCCTCCGACAGCTCGTGTATAGAGACTTCCATTTCCTGGCGTAGTCGCACTTGTGCCGCGTCTATCCACGATTCTAATCTGACATTGTCCGTGCTATCAAAGCTAAGACAAGTATCCGTGATCGAAGTGATGTTTTGCTCATATAGTTGACCGTAACGCATAATAACATGAGACACTTCAGCCTGCACAAGCTCCTTACTAACCGTCTCTTGCGCTAAAGCCCACGCTTCGCGAATACGTCTATCCTCGAGCAGTTTTTTATTTGATTGCCCGCTAATTTGTTTGCCCGTAAAATCTTCTTGTTCGGACAGACTCAGCGTTTCGACAGCAAGAACTTCCGCAAGCTGTTGCAGTTTCGTGTCTTTGTATTTTCGCATGATATCGTTAATCTCCCGTTGCTTCTGCAGTAAAAAGTTCAGACTTTCGCTGCGAGCTGCACTAATTTCTTTCGATGTTTCCGTCAATGCAGAAACGTTTCCTACCAGTACTAACTTATTAGCTAACACCTTAGTAAGATATTGAATATAATTCGTATTTTGGTACGTTTTGGGCTTAGTTCCGTGAATCTTACGCTTTAAGCTTGAGGCAAGCTGACTAGTTTCGACCAATTCACTCAGAACGGCGCTTTTGTCTGTTGTGCGACTCAATGCGCACTTTATCTGTCGCAGGATCACAGATTCGAATGCTATCCTTTCGGCGATGAGTTTCATTTTCTCTCTTTCGTCCAGCCGACCTTCCTGCGCCAGCAACTGCCGTCTCCTCGTGAGTTCGCTCAGTTTATCCTTAAGAATAATTTCTAATCTAGATACTACTACTCCTACTGACTCGATGATTTGAGCGCTTGCTTGGTTCTTCTTACATTCTAAGCATGAGTCCAATATTTCATTCACATCGCGCAAACATTTCTCGGCTTTATCCTCCGCTTGTGTCGAGCCGAGACATTTCTCTAATCGTCGTTTCGACTTCGATACCACTCTCCAGTTTCTTCAGCCTTGCCAGTACTTCTAAAGATATCTCGGAAGATCCGCTGACTTCGCTGCATTCGCTGGAATCTTTTTCCGCATCGCTGACCATAGTTTCAGCGACATTTGCTACTTTTGTTTCTAAAGTGCTCAGCCTAATCAATACTTTCATTGGTTCCGAACTTGTTGCGCTATCTAAAGATTTTCTTCGCAATTTAGTACGATCTAAATTCTTGCTTTCTCGTCTCTTTTCCTTTTTCAGATTAGGACTCGATTCCTTGGAGCTATTGCCAGTCGAAACGGGAGCGCTGATGCTCTTACCTTTCTCTATAGCACAGATTTTATTTTCTAAATCCAATAATTTGTCCTCTACTTCCTGAGAAATTTGAAAAGATTCTCTTCCTTTGAGAGAGAGTGATCTTCTTTTGTCTCTGCTTTCGGCTTTTGTTAGTTTCTGCCTCAGCGTTCTAACTTGCTTTTCGCTAGCAGCTAGTTTGTTAGTCAGATCCTGAATTCTAGCTGCCATTAGCTGAATCTGCGCCTGATTGCTCTCACTGACGCTAATTGCGTCTTGTTTATGAGCAAAAATTTCTAATTCCAAAACGTCCTGCGTGGCGTGTGCTTCTCGCAGTTCCTTTCTCATAGCTCGAATCTCCATAACAGCTTTCTCAAAACGGCTCCGCAACTCGTCATACTCTTCCATGACCCTATCACAGAAATATATTACGTATACGTGATATATATTTTATTTATTATTTATAATTTATTATTATTATATTTTACAATACACATTTACCTTTCCTTATCCAATGCAGTCAAATCTAAATCCAATTCGATGTTGGTCAAATCGCTAAGCGAATCGAAGCTTCTCCCACGTTCCCTCGAAGCAGAGAATCCATTTTTCTCTTCCAATTCCCTTACTCTATTGTAAAGCCGTTCGTTTTCCTCGATACCTAGAGAATAATATATATTAGGTAATAATATATTATCAACCAATAATTATTTAAACTCTTAAGCTAAATATAAAATCAAATTTCATATTAAGAAAGCGTATATATTTACCTTGTGACAATCTGTCGCTGAGAGTTGTTATTTCCGCCTGCAAATGCTCAACAGTTCTATGATTCGAAGTCAATTCGTTCGTAAGCATTTCGCATCTCTCTGTCGTCTCCCTCAAGATAGCCTCTGTTTCCAAGAGTTTGCATTCCAAAAGCTCCTTGTCTCTATTGTACATTTTTTTCATCTTTTCCAGGTCGTCTAGGTCCTTGTTTCTTTGTTGTTCAGTCCTCTGTATTGTATTCAATAATTCTTCTACTTGTTTCTCCCTGATAGACGCCTCGGCCTTTTGCTGTCTTAGTCTAGACAACTCTTTTTCTGCGTTTGCGATATCTGTTCGCGCTGCGTTGAGTTGCGACTTCAAACTCTCGATTTCATTCTCTTGACGCTCGACAATGACTAGTAGCGTACTCGGATGGGACTGATTCTGATCCAGCTGATCGCGCAGAAGCGATACCTGATTTTCTAGAAGCTCAACAATTAGTGGACTATCGTTAACACTTGAAAGACAGCTATTGTTCTGCATGTGGCCATTATTCTGTTCCTCATCTTCGCCAAGTTCGCAACAAGCCATCATCAAATCCTCCGATCTCACACTATCTAGAGTGCTTCTTCGCGAACTTGGAGGCGAACTTCGGCTTCTCTTGTAGACTCTCGATCTAGAACTCGACCTAGATCGAGCTTTCACCCTGGATAACGCAGTTCTCGTTAATGGCGGTGATGGTGGCAGTTCCGACCATTCGTGGTTCGTCGAATCCGACCAGGCAGAACCTTTGAGTGCGACAGGCCAATCGCCATTTCTCACAAGTGGCGGCGATACTGGCATTTCTGACCAATCGCCAGACTCTCTTCGTCCACCCTCGGAAGCAGTTCTGTATTCTTCGTCGGATGAAAATAAAACCGATCTAGGCGTGATGGATGTCGAGGGAACGACAGAATCTCTTTCACGATCCATGATGGATCTACAAGACAAACACAATATTTTATAAGTGTGTGTGTGTGTGTGCGTGCGTGCGTGCGTGCGTGCGTGTGCGTGTGTGTGTGTGTGTGTGTGTATATATATATATATATATATATATATATATATTTAAGATCCAATTCTCTTTCTCTTTCTCTGTAATTATTTCCTTTTTTATTTCATAAAAACTATGCGGTAAACTATGCTGTGTTATATAATTTTTAATATTTTAAATTTTTTACTTCATTGATCGAAGACATTTCACTCGATTGATATTGCTATATAAGTTACATATTAAAAGATTTTGTAATAATACTCACGTAATAGGCGACTGCGAATTTGTTTCTTGCTGAGTGTCTGAGCAAACCGTAAGAGAATCCACATTACTGTCAGGATCAGATAGATTGGCCGCTCTTTTGATAGCCGACATCCAACTACACCTAATACCGGCAGTCACCGCTGATAACACTGTATTTCCCCTATCATCCCAAGCCTGTGTCAAAAACCAAAGCTATAAATACACATAGTTTCATTTTGAGCAAAAAATGCGGTCATTTAATTTATTTTTGTTAAATTTAAGAAAGAGATGTTATAAATCTAATTTCAAAACATATTCTCTCCATTTTAATATAAAATAATATATATTATATAAAGCAAAAATTGCAAGCGCAGTTATTTTATGGAAAATCAAAATATTTTTTGTAAACACGATACCGAAATTACGATACTCACGACAGTTTGAAATCCATAATTTCGCGCGACCTGTAGCGGTGTGACAGCGGTGACGGTGTTGAGGTCTATGACGCCGTCCATGATGCCCTTGTCCTCCGCACAGGGATCTCTATAATACATTAGTCCGCAGCCTCTTAGAACAAACCAGTGCTTGTTCCATTCCTAGACAGAAGAACAAATTTCTTAAGAAATGCTCGCGAGAGATTACGAGTTCACGAGACGCACCTTATTCAATCCCTGTTTCATCAGCCAACCCTTTTTGATGTTCAACAAGTCCTCTGCCGGCAGATCAACTCTCAACTCAGAAATGGGCGAGTACCTGATGCCGGAAATATCTAGGCCGCAGCCGTCGGGATCTCCTCTTATCTACATATGAGACGCAATTCATAACATATAATTACCGTGTTTTCACTTTAAATTAATACAAATATTAATGATTATATATAGAAATGTCGCAATTTTTATTTCTTATAAAATATTAATTATTATTATATTAATATTATTATTATTTTTTAATTATTATTATATTACGTATTATTAGTTTAAGTTTTTAAATTATTAGATAGTAAAATAAATTAAATAGTAAAAATAAAATAAAACTGAAAATATAAATATGTTTTAAATAACGCAATGGTAAATTGTTATTTGTTAAAATGCACACGATATAGATATAATTAAGGATTAATGATTATATTTCATATCTTTTCATTACGTACAAGCTTATCTTGATGAACGGCATTGACCGCATCCACGACGTCCCTGGTTGGCTCCGAAGTTCTTGGTTTGATTCGCCTCACTCGTGGTTGCGTTAACGAAGCCGCTATATCCCGCAGCTTCCCTTCTCTTTCCCGCTCGTGCTCCAAAAGTATCCTCCGGCACGCGTCATCGTCTGTATATTTATAATATATTTAACATTTCTGTACGGCTTTTGTAGCAATATATTTTCTTTCACACGATATATATAATCTTATATATAAAACATATATTATAAAAAAACATAAATTCATTTATCTAGCTATTCATCTCTTCGTTTATTTCATTATTTCTCACGTGTCTAATAATGATAATTCAGGATAATATGAATTATAATTATGATACTTAGAATTGGATGGACAGAACAACCATCGCATATGAAATCATTAATGCCGTCTTCCTGTTTGTCGTTATCAAAACATTCGCTTCGGTACGTCGGCGAGTTAACTAATTAATTTCTTTTCCACTTATAAGAGCGCTCTTCATCCAACATGCTGACATCGGCACGGGCAAACAATCACTTCGCATTAATTGACTGCCAACTAATTAATAACCTGTGCTTCTTGCTGCAGCAGGAAGCATCAGAGAAGTGAAAGACTATCTTGCGCACTTTCCTCCTTGTTTACCTTAGCAATATATTAAAATCAAACACGTCATTATATTAATGGCTATAAGCATAAAAATTATCACAATTTATCTCTATAAAAAATATATTAAATTAATGAAAAATTAAGAAAAATAAAATATGTAACTCAAATCAATTAAAAATTAAATTATATCAAAGTTTAAAAAAATATAAAACTTAATTGGTAGTAGTATAGATTATGTTAATATAATCAAATAAAATTAAAATTAGTAAAATAATTAAAATAAAAGAATTTTTCTTTTAAGAATTTTTGTGAGAAAATCATGATGTCGCTAATAAATTGTATATAGATAATCTCCGCAAATAAATTCCGTGTCAAAATTTTTCATCAAATGCAATTAAAGCCGACTGAGGTTTCAATCGACAATCTACGTTTAAATCTCCCGATGATTCCGACGTTCCGATAAGACACACGCGTTTCAATAATCTGCGTCCGTTGGAAATTATTAGAGAGACTCTTCCGCAGATTTCGCATGCCTTGGTTGAATTTTTCGCGACGCAGTTTCTGAAGTATCCCGTCGTTCGTTCGGCGTCAATCTAAGTGAAATCTATGAATCGCGATGCAATGCACATGCGACCAAGTGACCGCATATTTCCTACGCGATTGTGTGCGCGCAATTACGCAACTATGCCGAATACCATCAGGCCCCGATATTCTCCCGCGATTCTTTTCAGAAGGCCAAGATTTGATTCTGAGAGAAAAATTATGAGAGAAGGAATAATGATAGTTTTTTTTTTTTTTTATAAACAACACTGTGTTATTGTTATATGTTGCAAGTAAATTATTTTTCTAAATAACATATATTGGAATGCAAATAAATTATTTTCCTTTAATTAATATATAATTCAAAATCTTTTTTGCGCTGTATCACTAATTCTCTTAAAAGGTATCTAATTTCATTAATATCGTTTTTTATATGCGAATCTAGAGCAACGTTTCTTGAAACTATTACGTTTGTTATATTAATTACACAGAATAAAAATAGGTCAGCTGTCCGACTTAATATGTACGTCAGCTGTTTCTTTTGCGGATTGCAAATCATCGTCATTGAGAATGTAAAATGCAGCGTCCTAGTTTCCATCCGTATCTAAACTAGTTTTATCCAACTATTAAGAATAAGAAAAACTTTCGACGTAAATTGTGACAAAGCGAGACGAACGTCTTGAAAGTTATTATTTCTAATGTAACTTTCATGTTATCTGTTATTCATGTTGAAATATCTCAGAGAAATGAGATATACCTAAAATTATTTGTAAATTATTTACTCTCACTCATCCATGTTCTAATTTCAATATCATCTTGACAGCACAACGCAAAGCAATTCAAATGGAGCGATCAAATACAGTAATATATCTTTCTATCATCATCTAATTATAATATCATTAAAGGATATCTAGTTTAATTGACATAGTAATATAATCGAAAAAAATAAGTCACGAAAGATTGAAGATCACTAATAGTTTATAATCTTATTAAATTTTTATCAAATTTTAATTCAAATTAAAACTATTAAAATTTTAGAAATACAAATCAAAAAATAATTTTATAAATAAATTTAGAAATGTGAACAAAGACATCTTCCGCGTTATGACAAAAATCACAAGAATCAAGCAAACATCATGTGATCGTAATCGAGACGAGAAAATGTCAAAGCACAGATGACAATTTTATCTGTCAAAGGCATCGGACACGCGGAGAAATTGTGTCTCGTCGAATATACCGACCTAGTTTCTCGCCGGAGGCCGTGCCGGTCGTGTCGCCGGTTCGTTCGCCCTGCTGATTCATCCTGCGCCTGGCCTTGTCCTCGGCACGGAGCTTGTCTCGGGTCGGTGGTGACGCGCTGCTGGCAGGTTGATCCCGATAACTCGTTGATCTCGTGCCATCATCGTTCGGGATCATCGGTGGCTTGTCGGTCAACGAGGCGGCACTGCTCGAGATGGTTGTCGAAGTGGTCGAATAAACAGTGCTGCAAATGCTGCCGTTCAACGACGCCGTTGTCGTAGTTGTCAAATAGCTTCCGCTGGAGCCATTCTCGAGAGACGCCACACTATGCAGGGGCGATAAGTTGTTCCTGACCTCGGACACGCTCTCCGTGTTACCGTTGGTCAGCACGCTATTGTTAGTCGCGGTACAGACGCTGGTTGTTACCAAGGACGGCGTCGACGAGAAGACGGAAGAGCACAAGTCTGACGTTCCATTGCCAGTCTCCGGGATCCTCGCGCTACTGCGCGGCTCTGATTGACAGCTATTGAAGCGCGGTCGCGGTGGATTTGGTGTATTACCTGAAATAATCAAGTTTCAATGCAAGCCTTTGTAAGAATTCATAATTGAATGCGCGCTTGTGATGCAAGGACTATAAAATCTTCACGAACAAGCCGAAAGAAAAATTAGCAATTTTTCTTTCTAAAAAAGAAATTTTTAAACTTAAAAAAAAATGTGTACAAATGTAAAAGTTATATACTTATATACAATTTAAGTAAGAATATCGTGGATTGTATGACTCAATTCGAGTTGTGCTGTAATCTCTAAGAAAAATAATTAAGACAGATCTAATTAGACAGATAGAGAGAAACTAGAGATAACGAGATGGTAGTGATACGTAAAAATGATTATATATATATATTATAAAAAGATATGTGCTTTTTCCTTCACGCGCCAAAGATATCTTCTTATTATTTATATCCACTTGTGTCACACGCCTCTCATTTTTACTGCGGTTAAATTATTGCACATTTCGCCTCTCGTTACATCAAATTGCTTGCGTAAAAGACTCTTGTCTGTGCAATATTACTTTTGCGCAGAGCGAAATGACTGAGCGAGGTAGTAATTACGCCATCGTTAAACTACTGGTGTGGACATATCTTTGCATACACGTGTATTATTGTAAAATTTGCATAACATGAGCAGTAGACATACTCACTTCGAATTGTCGGCGTAACTTGCAGAATGGTCGTCTGTCCGCCGGGGAAGGTTGCATTTCGCTTATGCCGACCCTGAAAACCACAGAACGTAAATCGTGAAGAAATTGCGACGGAACATTTCTACAGATTCTATTATCGAAACCCTCGAGCGTTTCTTTTCGCCGTTAACGATCTCAGCTGATTGGATAATCGATCTGGAAATTGATCCGCGAATAATTACATTTATCTTCGGCTATAATCGTAAAAACACTCCGCAAACACAAACGAATGTGTATCTCATGGAAAATATTTACTCAAATTTAATAAAAAGATACTCAGCCTTAATTAATTAATCAATTATATATATATATATATTATATATATTATATTATACTCTATCTTTTTATTTATATTATTAGCATTATTAATGCATGCGACATTGTTTTCGTATCTCCAACTAAAAAAAGTTGCGACGATTATGCAATTTCAAGAAGTCGTCTCGAGATGCGAAACGATCGAGCTCTCTTTGCGCAAACAACGTCGTAATTCCAAGGACGATAGAAAGAATAGGGAAAAGAGGGAAGTAATTGCAAAAAAATGTGGAAAATAACACGAGAGCAACATTTTCTTCACATTCACCGTATTAAATGTCGCATGACACATCTTGCCTTGGCCTCCTAACGTAATCGTTCGTTTACACCAGCAACGAGGTCCACGGCAACGACGAGGTGTAGCCGATCGATCATTGCTTGCGTAACGGAATTAACGTGTGCGCGTAGCCATGTAATCTCGTACGAACAATGCGAGAATGCGAGACCGCGATGGGATCCTAAACGATTCGCGCGAGGACGATTGATCGATTGTGGTCGCGACACGAAACCCGCGAGCGCAGAAAACACTTCATTCTGTTCTCTGAAGAGATAATTATCGAGCTATTGCATTGGATGTATGCAAAGAAGACTGAGTATGAAGAATGTTGTTTTGTCTGAGAATTGCAGGAGCTTTAACACGTACACGCACCTTGCAATACATAATTTATTATAATTTACAACGCATTTGCAAGATAATATTTAAATATTTTGAAACACACATCTTTTAATCGCTCTCAAGACAATGTGTGATAATTCGAAAAATATTTTTCCTGCATTTTCGACAAGTAATTCAAATAAAATTTAATTTAAATAAAAATCTACGCGTTGTAATGAAAAAGAAAAAAAAAAAGAAATCAACCGAAATACAGGATATGTCGTAATATGCGTAGAACTTACTTCGTGAATAGATTTCTGAACGTCGTGCATTCTACAAATAAAATATCTTTCATGAGATCTATCTTTCGGTAAATGACATTGATAGGAGTGCGTTATATCACACGCGTCACGATGCAATAACTCACGTTTCGCGTTTCGTGTACCAGAAGCACCGAATGAAGAGATATTTCTCCGCTCGCCGATCGATCATGTCTTACGTAATTTCGCAGCCGAGTAATCCGCGGTGTTGTTACAAAGTTCCGAGCAGCATAACGAACGACAGCTTTTGACAGCGGTTCGATTTACGGCGTCTGATTGATTGGAAGGTTCGCGCGAGCGCGAACACCTCCTCGTACCGGATACCAATTTAATCGATAATCGAGGAAGGCTAAATAATTACGGCGGGGAAACGCTGGTCCGGTCCAAATTTCATCGCTACTTGTACGCAACTTGTTGCGCAACAGATATACACGCGGCATGAACACTTTTTTTCAGACGCTGTAAACCCTAAATCATCGACACGCAGAGCGTTCTAATAATTGCTTTACAATCCCAATATTCGCGACCTGCACGAAACGTTGTGAATTTACGATTGCTTTATCGTGCCGCTATATGCAATATCAAAAATTGCAAAAAACGCTTTATATATCTTTAGATATCTTATCAAGTTTATGTAATTTTCAACAAACAAATTATAAATTCAAGTAGATATTACTATAAACGAGTTCTCAATTAATGCTGATGAGATATTAATACAAATTTAAACTTTTAATTGTTTAACTATTATAGTAACATCACGCATTATGCCATAATTAATAGAATTAAAATAGCTTTTTTATGAAATGCAAGAAAGTTCGTTCTTAAACTGATTCGCCAGGCTTGCAATCGCTTAGTAACGAGTGAAACGATGCTCCATTTGTCACCAAACGCTTTCCGTCGTCAGCTGAATAATGATGCCCCGGGACGATGTTAAGCGATGGTGAAAAGAGAAAACACAGAGAGGCCCCTTTAGAGATCGCGAAAAGACGGATGAATCGCAGGAAGCGGCCAATCGACTCGACTGACAACCCCCGAGACGCGCAAGTCCAAGTGACAAGTCGCCGCACAAGTCTACTGGCGTTTATTGTCGACGTAATGAGCGCCGCGGTATGCATTGACAATTATGCGAGGCAACGTCGGCAGTTTCACTGTAGCTTACGCTATTTTTTTCAAGGCCTTTCAAGCGCAAGCGACAGGCACAATCACACTCAATAACCGCTTCATCATGCGAAAGCGTACGCCCGCCCCGTTTATGAACTCGACGCATTTTTACTTTGCGCTCTGTCCTACATTGTCGCTAATCTGCCACGTACAATGGTCACTTTTATATAATAGGAGACACGACAAATATTTTTGCTTAACCAGCATTGTCTAGGAGATAACAAAATATTTAATTTGAATTGTAATTTAATTTAATTTCTCTCTCTATTTAATTACTCTCTCTCTAGTTGTGGGATTCTGAAAAGAAATATAGAATCACATTTATAAAATTAATTACATTTTAATTATGTAATTTTTTTAATAATTATATTTGTCATCATATAAAATTTACTGCGTATAGTAGTAAAAAAAAAATAAGTGGCATTTTTTTAAAACTGCTAAGATTTACATATATTTTAAATAATACATACAAAAAGAAATAATTGATAGTATATTAATAGCATAATTCCGACACATTTTGCGTAGACAACAGAGTCTAAAAACATTGAAATAATCGTGATATTCTTCGGAACTCTCTCGTAACTCTCTTGTTACATCGAATAGGTTTCCGCTAGCATGCTCTGAAACCCTATTAGAGCTAATCCTGTGGACGCGAAAAGACGTCACAAGCGGGGAATCGTTCATGTGCGCATAACAAGCATGTCGCAGGAAAGGATGCATTATGGCACGTAATGATTATGCGAGAGCACGTGCAATCAGGCAACATTCTGCGCGTTTCTACCATTCGCGTGACTCCGTTCTTCTCGCGTAATGTTCCTTTCAGAGAGGCGTATAATACGATATCGATGCAGCTTCGCCGCTGCGTATTCTCCGTAATCGACGAAAAATTAAATTCTCTAATGATATACGTAAGATGCCATTCGTTCTATATCATAAGTGTACGTTAGGACGTAGAATTCCTTTGACCAGTTATCGAATCATCTTTTCCAATCGATATATCCTTCATAAATTGATGCAGAAATTGGATTGTGGCTCTCGCATTTCATAACGGTTTCCGGAATATTTCATTAAGCTGCACGAAAAATATTGCAATTTGAGAGAGAGAGAGGAAGGTGAGAAAGAGAGAGAGAGAGAGAGAGAAAATACGATCTTTATTTTATTTATAATTATTATCAAAATTTTCCGATATATTTTATTTTATAGGATTATTTTAATAATAATAAATAACGCAAAATTTTTAAAAATACGAAAATGAAAAACGGTATATACTGACGTTAAGCTGGACCAACCTTGTTTCGTGAATACACCTGGAGAACATCCGTCCACCACCTGGTTTCTTCACGACACGTTCCTTTGACGAAGGTCACACCCTCCGGCGAGGTCACGGCGAGGCTATAAGGATGCCCGGTGACATCCTCGGCGGCGGCCACCTCCAGGACGCGGGTCATGTCGATCCTCGCCTGTGGTACCGTTTCGGGCTGCAACAATAAGAGAAAAAGATATCTAATGTTAGACAATTCCTTTATAGGAGGAAAGCGTTCTACTTCGCACGGCGAACATTACAATTATGAATCAACAGTAATTGACCATCAAATTAAACAAATCGCACGGATATCGCGGTTTGCTTATACAATAAAATACCTGACATCATGCACATTGTAAACACGCAGACATCTATTTTTATGCACAAAAGTATACATGGCAGTGATTACGTGTCATCTATGTGTCACGTGTGTGTCCTCGCGCTTAATAAGCTCTGTATCGAAAGGAGACGGCAGCAATCAATCGATAGTAATGCGTCGCGAGGGAATTTTTATCACACTTGATGTCTCTTTTTTCAGTCATCGGTTATTTCGCGAAATTGCATTTGCATTACACTCGCATTCGATTGGGTCGATTGGGGCTTACACGGGGCTCGCTGTACTGGAAATGTATCATTTCAGCACGGTAGGTGTGTGTGAGCAATCGGTTGGCAGCGGCCAACGTATTTTCCCTCGGCCGTAAAAGCGGCGGTCCGCGGACGGCAGGAATGACGCCTTATTGCTATTCCACTTGGCTCCTCGTAAAACGAAAGTGAGTCCCATCGGTGTGATCGAGCAATTGCCGCTAATTTGAGAAGAGGGAAACACGGGACACTAACGGGCGAAAGGGATATCGCGAAGGGAGCGAGGCGGAGATGAGTTGCACGCTGATCAAAGCGCGACCGTTCTGTGTGACTGCTGCCGAGCATTTTACCGCACAAAATGTACCCGGGAATGTCACCGCAATGCATACACACATGTACACACATACACTACTGTCGGTACTTTACGGGAACGAGCCTATCTACTTGCGGACAGATCGCTCTCGCGCTGGAGATTGAGTAATACTCGAGCTATAAAACAAGCAATAAAGACTAATGACTAAGTTCTTAGTAATAAATCGTACAATAAAGAAAGAAAATGAGTAACTTTGCATCGTTATACGTAATAATCATCATTATCGTAGTTTCAATGCAAATTACTTGTATCAAATACATATGTATTTTCGAAAATGCAGTCTTAAAAAAATTAATGCTAAAAAATATTACATATGAGATATTTTTTGAATATTGCTTTTCAAAAAACTTCAAGGTATTTATTTAGAAATTAAAATAATCTGGGAAAATAACAGATTCAATGACATTATATGAAATCGTAAACATGCCTGTCTAAAAAAAGCAAAGATATTCATAACGCCGAGAGTACATACGCATGCCGCGAAACAGCGCATATAATTAAAAAAAAAAAAAAAACGCGTTTCGCTGCAATTTTTTTCGGGTTCGAGCAGCGACATTATTCTTGAAACACGAGAGATTCATTTGCCCAGCGCATCTTACGCTCGGTATTTTGTCGTGCTTACATATATTCTCCCCTTACCGTTTTCTTGCTCTCCCACCTCTCTTAACGATCGCCGCTCATGTTGGAATAATGCAAAAATTTGCATATGAAAAATTCCTCCGCTTATAGCCAACTTAATTAATCGCGGAGGATGAGAGAGGATAGAAGCTTGCGCAGAAATGTCGGGAAAAAATTTATGAACGCGGAAAGTTCGCGATAGAAAGACGATAAAAATAATTGAAAAGTTTTAAATTTAATTAAACTCTCCTTTTCTCCTTAAAAATTCGATTTTTCTGCATCGCATAAAGAGATGAATTCCTATCCATCTTCCTCGTAATACATCCATCATTTGCATCAATCAAAGATCAAAGAACTCAGGATTATTGCAAAAGTGTGCGAGAACAAACGACCGAGAAAATGCAACAAAATGTGAAAGACTTTGTTGATAAAGATCGTATCTATGAGATTAACATAAATTTCGCGAAATAATAATAAACCGTCCAATCAATAGAGATAACGTTTATAAATATTACATATTATGGAATTGAAATTACGATTACTCTGATTCGCGATGATTTCGCAATGCTCATCATTTGAGCGTAAAAAAAATTTAGATAATTCTTTTTTGAGTCGCGCATTTCGCGTTAAGACCAACGTACGTGTAAGACGATTTTGTTCGCGCAGAACGGACAAGTGTGAAAGAAAATCCGTGACGCATTAAATCCGTAGCGCGGCACGAGCCTCTATTAACGCAACGCCGCTACCATATGCCCTGGGAGACGAAGGGATGATGCGTCCAACGGGGCGATACATCACGGCCCATGTCGGCCGTTGCATACACAAGACCGCCCTACTCATAGTTTTTGTTCACCGGACGTGTTTATTGGCAAGAAGTTGGTTGGTTCTTTTGGTCGGCTTTCCGTCTGTTTATTAAAGAGAGAATGGATTGTATCACATGAAATTACTTCCACAATTTTGCATACGTGTTGAGAACGACTACTTTTTAACATTAGCAGCGTTGATGGATATTATTTCTTGAGATTTTTAAGCAATATTATCGAATTAAAGTTATTATTATATTGAATTTATAAGATATAACAGTAAATCATAAGCTGGATCCAAATTAAGCGAACAAATATCAGCAAATATCAGATTAAAGCATTATTTAATTAATTAATAAAAAAATATTAATAATTAATGTCTTTTCACTCGTTCGCTCTAATATTTGTACTCATTCATGTTCGTTCGCTTTGTTTGGAGTTAGTTTCAAAATAAATAAGATATTCTTTCACTCATCGGCTTATTCAATTTTAATTTAATTTTAATTCAATCAGTTATTAAATAATTAAATCAGTTTTTTGCCAATAAATGGGATTAGAAAGATTCTTTGACGAAAGACAGCACAATATGACTCAATTGTCCATCTAATTTTTTTCCTATATTTTTATTCAGAAAAGTTCCTGATGATTGACAACATGATTATAAAAAAACATAACACGGTATCGATCGGTGGCAGCGCAGGTGAAGGAAAACCTGAGGAAGAAACGAAGGAGACAGGGAGCGTGCGTCAGAAATAAAACAGGTGATTCGCGAAATCTGGTCGGTTACATGGATCCTTCGTGACCTGGTTGCGGTCCTTACCGATATACCGAGGGAGATAAAATCCACGTGGTTTTCATGTAAAACACGAGTTGTCGCGCCTCACTCGCGGTAATCTCTTCGTCTGTCGCGGCATTTTTTCTTTTCGAGCTTCCTTTCCTGTCTACACATCCGTCTCTTTCGCACCGTAATATCTCTTCTGTCTCTTTTTACTTCTTCTCAAGAGCAAATCTTCGCTTTTGATCTTCTTCCTTTGCGACGTGCCATGCAAACATAGCCGCAGGACTTTGCCAAACTGAGAACTACAGAAGACCTCGTCTTTAGTCCAATCTTCAAGGTCGCTTCTGACGGACGTCTGGAGCGCTCGGGATGACATAAGCATTTCCGAGATTCCCGTGTGCTTCGCTTCTTTGTTAATCTTACGTATTTTACGTGATATGCCATGATATATTAGTAGTGAACAACGTTATTGATCGACGTATATTTCATAATTTCGGAAAAGATTGTAATTTCTCAAATGTAATTTTTTAATTTGACTCGAAAAAAAATGTAATAAATTAAAAAAATAGTATATGAAATATGTATAAAATATTTGTAGTTTTTGTCACTGAAAAAAGTTTGTTCGATTATTTATCTTCTAACGCATGTTTGCTTTCATATAAAATTTTCTGTATATATATAAGATTATTTTTCGCACAATTTATATATATATATAAGATTATTTTGGAATACGGATTAACAATAAGATAGGATGAGTTTGGAAAAAATCTATCCGAGATATTCATTTTTGGAATATGGAATAAAATTTTTTTATTTGCCACATATTTTGTTTCATTATTATAATCATTGTTAAAAAGTCAATCCACGCTTACGGCATACAATTATTAACACGCAAACTGAGAGTGATAACTGGAAGAATAAATCTTCACTTTATAAAACCGAGTAATACGATATAATATATCGACTTCTCCCGCAGTAGATAGAATCCGCCGTATTCTTGATATGACTTTGCACATTCCGTTCCAAAACTCTCGGTCGAAAACTGGTCGAACGACAAAAGTGTTTATTAGAATATCGACCAGCGATACGCGCGTGCTTGTTTAATCCGCGTAAGGAGGTATATTATTTATACGTATATAATTGCCGAAGCCTCGTAATTGCTCCATCCGC
Source organism: Cataglyphis hispanica (assembly GCF_021464435.1). Classification (NCBI taxonomy): domain Eukaryota; kingdom Metazoa; phylum Arthropoda; class Insecta; order Hymenoptera; family Formicidae; genus Cataglyphis; species Cataglyphis hispanica. Next base: position 12,036,518 of record NC_065956.1, read on the forward strand.
AAAGTGCATACCATTAATTTGTCGGCTGCAAATGTTCGCGTGGTTATTCTCGGCCCTTGATCTTATCCATCGTCCTCTTTCTCCTCTCCTCTTTCCCGCCGAGACTAGACTCGTTTGGAAAATCAACAAGAGTCTCGTCGTTGGGAGACACGGAACGATCCGGTAACTTTTCAACGGCGGGAAACAGGTCTTACTAGTGCACGTATCTCGGCAGTGCTCATATCATAAACGGAAAAGATCGATAAAACTGAAAACTATCAGACTGCACGGGAAGCTACCAATGTGGTGTCTCAAATACATTGGTAAAAGCTAAAAGTTCATAATGATCCTACACTGCTGTTGGTGAAATAATCTAAATGACAGTCATACGCAAATATAATTATTATGCGCAATTAAAGGCTCATTATTTATCTTAAATTTATGCCGAGTAACTTGAGTCGATCGCATGGAATTATGGATCGATATCATTGAATGACATCGATTTAAAGAATAAAATTTGATAGTTTTTCTCGAGGGATCGTGAGCAGAGGCTAAAAGAATGATTAGAAATAACATCGGACTCTCTTTCCTCGCACAATGATTCCTCCCCTAACGACGACGTGACGGAATGCGTGAGAATGCGTGAAGTGGATTTTATATTCTCTGTTTATCAACATACGATGTGTTGTGCGTATCATGTGTAGACGAGAGAAGGCGATTCAAGAGAGAAGGCGATTTCCTTCCTCTTTGAAGGAATCTTCAAATTGAAAGTTGCATGGTAAAATATATACGCGCTGTAAAATATAAGAGAAAATTTAATTCTCTTTTTGTAAAATATTATAAATGTGACCGTGTAACTTTAAATTCATTTACTTAGGTTTAACATCAAATAAGATTGCATAAACATTTTAATAAATTAAATAAAAACATTATTTCTAAACTGTTTTAATATACATTTTTAAAATAATTCCTCCGTTTTTTGCTAATTTATTGATTGCAGTCGAGACAGCAGTAAGAAAAATTTATATTAAAATATGAATTTTTTTATGAACACATTTCTAAAATAATTTCTTTTTAATATGCAATATAAAGATACCGAGAAATCGATACATCTCAAATTTGATCAATCTAATAAAACTATGTCAATCGTAGTCTCTGGTTTAATAAACCGTCTTAAAGAGAAATTCAATTACCTTACGATGTACTTTACACATTTATCGCGCTAAAAATAAAAACTCTCGTCACTTATCTCGTCTGGCAAAAATAAAACTTCACAAAAAAAAAAAATCACGATTAATTCATTGTCGGGAAAAATAAGAACATCGTTTAGAAGCAGCGATCGTTTAAGGGAACATCCTAAAGGCGGAGTACCAGCGGAGCAAGACTATCTACGATCAGCTGGCGGTGGGCTCGTCCGTCCGTACCGATTCAACGTCCGCTTTCAATTAGCTGTCGTATAGGTGATCCGCAAACCCGCGCGCGCCCGGGCGGTCGACCGCCGTGTAATCACCCGCCAGTCATCAACGGGAATACGATTTCTCGATGATTACCGGCAACGGAGGGACGCGCAGCGGGATCGGAGAGAAAAGCATCCGAAGAAACGCAGAGCGCTGAGGAAGAAAGAAAAAAAGAAAAATGCAACTACGGAGAAAACGAAGGGGAGGAGAGGATGATGAAGAGAAAAAAAAAAAAGAAAAAAAACGGAAGAAGGCGATCGCGGCCGTTGAGTAACTCCCGACGCAAAATATCTCGATAACGCACGATCCGCGACCCTCTCACAATAACTCTCTGTCTCATTGTTTTTCTTCCGCTCGTTGATATCCGGGCTGAATATTATACAAGAGACGAGCGTGGTAGATGCGCCGCGCCGTGAAAGGCACCTTAGCTAATAACTCGGAGAGTTGATTACCTACCATGATTCGCAATTGAAACTCGCGGATACCGATAACAAAGCCGCCACAGTATCTCGAATGCCGTCCTCAAGAGGATACGTCGGCTATTCTGGGTAAAAAGAAGAGTGATGGCTTTCTATTCTTAACGACCGATTTATTATGTTTTGCAGATTGAGGTCGCTTCGATATCGTCTTGAGCGGCATTGATTGGATATCAATAGTTTATTTATTTGAGAGCGCCGCTACGCTCGAGCTGTAATTGATGCAGAGAAACTAACTCTTATTAGAATTAAATGCAACAATTATGGAGAGACGCGATAATATCTCGCGTGTCAAATAATTAAAATTTAAATAACGAAATTTTTTTTTCGTGAATAAAGAAAGAGATACAGGTTATTGTAAATTTCTTCCAAAACGAGATAATTTTTCGAAAATTATTGAATGCGTGTTTTAAGTAAAATCATCTCTTACACATAATATAATAAAATATATACATTAGCTACTATTACTATATAAGATATATAAATAAAAAATTGTATCAAAAATATAACTAAATCATAGAAAAATCCATTCAAGTGTTATACGATAGTATGTCCACATATTTGGTACATATATTTAGATTTTATTTCATCCAAGAAAAACTACTTGCGTAACTAAGCTAACGCTATATAAAACGCAACAAACATTTAACCAGTGCAATAAATTATTTAATGATAATATATTTATTGATTTTATGCGACTATTAAGTTTGTTTCAGTAAGTCATTGCTGCAATATTCTTTCTTACATTGTCTGAGCTATATGTATCTGTCATTATTCCTTGCTGACTGCTTCAGGCGACGTGTCCCGGATCGCATTAACATCTATCCATCAATTTATCCCAGCTTCGTTCGCTGAAGATAATCCACGGCATCTTCTTGGCTGAGAGCTGAGATATCCATTTCTCGGCGTATTCATACACAGGCCCGGCTTAAAAATATTACCATGCGATTGAAGTTATAACCCCTGTGATTGAAAAGTCGACTCACGATATCGACGCGCGTAATTTTTAAGCTCCTCCGTAACTTGTACCATAATTTTCACAGAAGAGCAAGCCAGCTCTTATCATCATCTTCGATGGATCGATCGATTACTTAGCGTCGCGCACGTGTTTTCGTCGTGGAGATAAAGCGATAATTCGCATCGCGTCGATCCGGCACCTTGTCGACCTCGTGTGGACTTTTAATGGCGACCTTTCTTATCGACATGCGCGACGATGGGGAATTTCGCAATTAATAAATTATGGTGCGGGTTAATAAATCGAGACGTGCGAGATGTAAAGGAGAGAGAAGGCAAAGAGAGATGCGCGCGTTCTCTCGATGGCGACGAGTATTGCGGCGACATTTGCGCAGCGCGATGTTGCATTCGCAATTAAATTAATGACCTGATGTTTTTATTAATTGATCTCGCCCCGGTTACAGATTGCGGCCATTATCGTAGCCGGCTGTGCGGTGGCTGCTTTCATTACCGGACGACGGAAGGTCGGCATTAACCACCGCGCCGCCTCGATTAAGTACCCTCTCTGACTAATCTGGGACGACGAGGGAACGGGCGGTGAGGACGGAGGACGCGATTGAAAGAGCGAAATAATACGCGGGAATTGAGGCTGGAGAGCGGCGCACGATAGTTCTCTTACAGTCTATAAACGTCTCGTCACAGTCATTGCATCACGAAGAAGTTTCGCGTTTCCCTGCTCTTGTTCCGGCGCGTCTCCGATTGCTGTGTCGAATGTTTAATTAAAACGAGTAACCATGATGAGTAACCGTAAATTCTCGCATCGCTTCGAATAATCTCCCTTGGAATGTTAGGCCGGTGCTGCCACACTCTTTCCGCTCCATGGACTGAATGAAACACGTAACATTGTCCTTGAGTTGCAGCCTTTCAGTTTTGCTCGTTACAACATCCACGTGCGTTATATTCCATTGGTATAATCCGCAATTATCTCTCTATAAGTGCAGATAAATAAAACTTGTTCCCGATTCGGACAATAAAAAGAATCATAAGTAAAATACAAGCAAAATGAATTTTAATATGAATTCAGAAGTCATGCGTGAATAATCAACGTCAAGGCATCAACGTTCGGATAATCATCAATCTTTTTCTATCTTACTTGTGTCACTCATCAATCTATTCCGATATTGCGCATTAATTTCCCATTTCTTATTTCATTATGTATATCGTATACAATGTTCTTATTCGAATATTTTAAATAAAATTCTATATATTATATCTAACAAATACACACATTTCAAAACATGGGGATAAATGAATCTATGCATCTCCGAAAGCGTAAAGCTGACATATCGCATCTGACGATTCTATCGCGGGTGTCGCGCTAATGTTACGTCTGAAGATTTACTAGGAACGCAAATAGCATGACGATAATCGTTCAAAGTGACACGAACATTCGCTTATCTCAGCAGCGGGGAGATTAATGCACGGCTCGAGAGAGTAGAGGTGCCGTAGGTGCCGTAGATGCTTAAGTTAATAACGTTCGCTAGCAATAATAGTGTGCCACCGTCAGAGAATTATGAAATAATCTCCCGACCAACAGTCGCGCACTCAAACAGAACGCAGCGTCGAAATGTCAGTGCTTAAGTTAATTAAACGACCGTAATTAAGTAAGTACGATGAGTACGGTGGAAAACCGTCCTTTCTCGAAGCCTTCCAGAATTTCAGGATCGCGCGATCCCAAATTGATTTGTCGGTTGTGTTGGCAACTAATTTGCGATTATGATTAATGCCGTTACAACGATGTCTAAACACTAATAATTACTCTTCTTGACTAGCCATTTATTCTCATACGCATCGCGAAAATAATAGAGGAAGAATCGGTGCTACATGTTGAGAAGATAATAAATTAGCAATGTATGTATAATAATTATCGTCATATTCGTATACATATATTATTGTATATAACCAATCTAAATTGGAAACAAATTATTTAAATTATATATATATATATATATATATATATATATATTTTTTTATTATATATATTATTATAATATTTTATATATATAATTTTATATATATATATATATATATATATATATATATATATATAAAATAAAATATATAAAACAAAATATATATAATATTTTAATGTTTTTTATACTATTTTTTAATTGCTAGCAAACTAGATCATGGGAAACAATATTGAGGTAAAAAATATTCCAACATCACATAATCGATAAAACATATTAAAGCTTTCAAGTAGCAAATCCCTTCATAATATCAACTGAATATCAAGGGAATCCTGATTATTAAATGCTCTTAACTGCTAGCTATATATTCTTAATGTCCGGTATATAAAGATATTCGCTTCAATTGAAAGATTATTTCCTATCCAAGTCCCCCTTCCCCCCGTTTTATCGATTCGTCTCCTTCGAGATCCACGGAGGATGATCGAAGGAGGTCAATCATCACCGGGAAGATCGGCCAGTCACCTTTTCCAGGGAGAGGTCCGTTCGAAGCGTGGAACATCGTTAACCTTTGAGATCATCTTCGAGGTGGAGCGTAGTGCACGCGACGCGCGCGCACACACACACACATGTTCACCTGCATCGCGAAAACATACATACACGCACATATATAATGTCGCCTCCTCGATGGGCGCTCGCTCGATGCATTCCGCGCGGATGACTTCCCCTTAGGGGTACGAGAGAAGTAACGGGATCGAGGAATCGATCTCGCTGAGAAGATCGAAGGTCCTTTTGAGAGATTCGATTCGATCTCGCGGAATGGCGAAGGTCGCCGCGAGAAGAAAGGGCCTTATGAATTATCGCGTGGCACCGGGATCGGCACCACGACGCTGAATCAAAGTGATTACGACTGTTGAGAGAGAGAGTCTTCGATGTGGCAAATCGTCGAGTGATGTCGATAAAGCGTTCAACACGCCATTCCGAAACGCATCACAACCCTTCGTTTCCCTTACGAAAAATTCTATTATATAATATAATATTTAAGCAACTACATGAAAAAATTCCAATTTATTGTCAATTAATTTTTTCGATGCTAGCTATTGTCAAAAAATCCTTCTTAAATTGCAAAATTATATTATATTAAATATAATATTATTATATTGCAATCTAAAATTGAAATATAACATTTTTAATATAAGTGTTCCTAATAAGTCAAAGACCTTTAAGATTTTAAATTTTCTTACGATGAAAGAGAAAAGTGTTATATTTTATATTGTGACTGCTTCTTCCTCGAAGATGCGTACGTGGCTGTAAGAATCGAACAGCGGAATCTTGCATTTGTGCAGCGATGCTTAGCGCGCTGCGCGTAGAAGAAACTTGGCGTACAAATATAGAGATAGATTTAGATCATCCGGATCTAGATCATAAACAATCGTACCGCGGTAATAGATGTCCGTAATTGCTTCTCTTATTGGTCGTTCGTAACGCAACATCCGATGCCTGCGGCCGTGTTTCAATGGATCCAAGGAAATTGATTTCATACGCTGTACCGTGCGCGTGTTGCGTGCCGTGTCAGTGACTAAGCAGCCTACAAATATCGCTGCTCGCCTTCTTTTTCCCGCTCTCTTCCTTATTATTATTTCATTACATATTTCGCGATATTTCTCAAAATTACATGTTTGCGAAGCTAACACAATACGAGAAATAATTCCGTTTCCTCTTCATAAAATTTCTTTACCAGATTAAATTATTTAATTAAAAACTTTCAACTTAATAATATTCATACAGTAAATAGATAGGTATTATTAATTATGGATCCTTCATTTTTTACCCACATTTTTAAGACGTTTAAAATAATCTTCTCTGATAAAATATATCCTGTATCACATGGTAGCTTTATAAATCGCACGCAACTTTATGTATTTAACACAAAAGCCAGTCGCCTTTCGAAAATACTCGGATAGACTTCGGTAAAATTTATCGGAGATATAATACCGTGTAACTAGCTTTCTCCCCGTGACGTTAATGCATGTAATCAATATCTTGTGATATTATCATAAATCCTGCATTCTCTTTGCACGTAGTTGATGAGCCGTGTTGCTGCGACGCAACTCGAAACTTGTAATGATAATAAGAATAAGAGATCACGGATTCAGCAATAGATATGACGCAGGCGAGTCTCAATTACGTCGCGGATTGGTCATCAGTCGACGTCCGGAATAGCTCGCAAGCCCCGGACTTACGATCCTCGTTACATAACGTACATTACTACAATATACTCTATCGCAATAATATTATCGCAGTAATATCGATTAATCGTTCGCATTCCGATAGAAATTATTTCCGTTCGATGCATTTGGACCATCCATTCGTCAACGCAATTGAACCATTCAACCCGATATAAAACTGTTTGGCAAAATAAATTCTTGCGTATTTACACTTTCTTCTTTTATCGATGGCGCGATATGTTTAGATTGTTATAAAATATTATGATACAAAGGTTTTAAAATAGAAAATGTGTGATTATAAATCCGTAATCCATTTTTTTTTAGTTCGATTGTTTTATACAAAGAAAATTTCCATTTAGAAATATTCAGCAGAAACAAAGTGCGCCAAAAAAATGATCGCTCTTTTTTAAATTAACTGAAAAATGCACCGGCAAGAAAATGTTAATTTGTGATGATTAAAGAAAAAAATGCATTTTTGCAATTTCAAATATTTTTACAATTTGAAGAAAATTATTAAACAATCAAATTCGCTCCTCAAAATTCTGTTTGTCTTTTTTTCTCCCTTCTTTCGGATCCAAGCAAATCGTTTTCTTTTGAAAAAAACAAAATGCGCCAAAAAAATGATCGCTTTTTTTTAAATTAACTGAAAAATGCACCGGCAAGAAAATGTTAATTTGTGATGATTAAAGAAAAAAAAATGCATTTTTGCAATTTCAAATATTTTTACAATTTGAAGAAAATTATTAAACAATCAAATTCGCTCCTCAAAATTCTGTTTGTCTTTTTTTCTCCCTTCTCTCGGATCCAAGCAAATCGTTTTCTTTCGAAAAAAACGATTATCGACATTCAACATCGTATCGTCTATGCGATACAAAAGTTTTTTTGCATATCCTCTTATTTCATTTATAAAAAAAGTGGATTATGAAAAATGACCGTAAGATTAATGTAGCACCTGTTTGCAATTATAGGCGCGCGTGCACGAATCCCGGAAGAAAGACGTGCGCGACATACGTAATCCCAAGCGGTATGCAGTATCGTCGCAACAGATCCACGACTATGAAAGATTCCAAGCGTTTCGTTGCGGTTTTAACGAGGTAACGATCTCGAGAGAAGGCTCTCTTCTAGCCTTTCCGTGCGCGCGGCCGATGAACGTTGTTGGGCCGTTAAAGATTTTCATTGCCTCGCCCGGATAGAAACTGACGAAAGCCCAAAGATAGCATACGTGCACAACCCGTAAACATTTTACAATTACGATATCCCGATCGAAATAACGAAGTCCTATCCTTCCTATGCGCGTCTCATTAAAATTCCTATCCGTTTCTAAAAAATTTTAGTTTACAAGGAAACTATGAATTAAAAAATATGAAATAAAAAACGTTATTACGAAAGAAAAATTATTTTATATAAAAATCGTTATATTTGAGATTTTCTAATTTGATGGCTCTCGTATCGATCGTTAACCGCACCAACCTCGTGGCGAATTAAAATATTACGAGCGTCGTTCTTTCTAAAGGCATGTACACGACGTACACATGTAGAAGTACGTTGTATGTTCATTTTATGATGGAATGCCAACGATGCCCAATACGCGCCATACCGGATGGTGCACGATGGTGCACGAGAGCCAAGTGCAGGCTCGTTGCTCAAGTGGTACGTACATACGTACGTACTACGCGGGGCTATATAAATACGTTATGTATGATGGGTACCCGCGTGTGGTACACGTGTGATGCGTGATCATACGTACGTGCGCTCATATATATGTACGATACGTATGTTACGTTTCCTGGTTGCTCTTCCACGGGGGCTGGGCGTGTCGTAATCGCAAGCATACAGCGAACATCGATATCGCAGAGCGAGGCATTTAATTTTGACATCGGTTATAACTTCTCTACTTGAGTTGAGGGTTGGCCACGGAAATCAGGGACGCGCCGTAATCTCGACCGCGAAATTAACGCCGGAGCAGAGCGCGATTAAATACGCGCTCTAGAATAGTACTGCTTTTCCCTCCCCTCCCCCCCCCAGCCTCAAATAACGATATCCGCAGTTGGATGAAAATTTTTTCAAATCAGATTTACGTACTTGCCTCTAATCAACATGCCTTAAAGAAATGATCAATAATTATACCGCAGTAACTATTTGCCGATGTTAGACTAATTGCACCATATACGCAATCTTCGTTCGTACTTAATGATTTAACGTGGAGAGGAAAAGGAACTAATTATTCTCAACTACTGTAATTGAGTAGCTTCCTTATTTACAGCACAAATTTTAGCATCATAAAATAAAGGTATAAACCGTATAAAAATAAATTTTGTTAAATAAAGTACGTTTTTTTTAAATTCTTCAAAGTCAAGAGATAATTACAAGAGGAATACATGACACGACATGATAATATCGGATTAATTGTGCTTTTGGCTGGCATTATTGTTGTTTGAAATAATTCTTCGCGATTCATATAAAAGCCACGGTCGAAATAAAAGAGTAAAAAACACGAAACCATGATCTTCTGACATGCGAGAAAATCGCGCATTTCTCACATAGTTCAGACCATTTGTATTATACGCGAGCTTAGCGATCGTTACCCTCTTGGCGGGGTAATGCTCGGTAATAAGACGTGTTTTAATGACTACTTTAGCCGCGCACGGGTAACGGGTAACACGAGATCGTACACGTACACGAAAGTCAAGCGAATCCAATTGCGATGAAGCGATCGATAGCACGGTATAATAAGAAAGAGTCGAAATTATCTTAACCGCTTGCGATGCAAAACACTGGCATGATTCTCTCCTTCAAACCATCTCGTATCCTTACCGTAACGTATACGAAAGGAACTCTAAATACTTTAAATTACTCCAATATTCTTGCCTCAATTTTCTGACAGCAAATTTTTCCCTTCTTGTACATCTAATTAAAAAGATACTGGAAAAAATTATTAGCAATTTTTAAGTCGCACACATTTCCTATTTGTAATACATTTTGAATTAATATATAATTATATAATTTCAAATAGAATTATTAAAGATGATCAACAAAAAGACTTTATATCCTTTTTATTTATTGAAAGAAACAAGAATATTATTGATCCAATCGATATCGCATTTGATGCATAACAAATATAAAAATATTTTCACGCGAAATGTTTCTGGCTATCTGATAGCGCAAGAGATAAAAATTTTGACACGATGATGCGCGAACGCGCGGATCAGCTGGTAAGAGATGCGGGCGATCTTCGACACGCGAACCGCTCTCTTCTCGCTCTCGCGGCCGGTCGAGGAGCGATTTCTATTACGTGCAAGTGCAGCGATCATTACCCCCTCGGCACGGTAATGTTCGGTAATCAGGTGTATTTTAACGAGTAGCCGCGCGGCCTGGTCTATACATATATGTATGTGTACCGACGTATCACTTGCCGTAGCTTGAATCGCACTTCTAAATGACGTTGCACCCGAGACGAGATTTTGTGCGCGCGGTAAGAAAAGGCCTCTAACGAATATTCCGCCATTCAAACACAGACTATCCCAAAAAAATCTCTCGTCCTTTGCTAAAAAAAAATGGATGTTAAATAGAAGAAATGCAAAAGAAAGTTGCAGTGATGTAAAAGAAGAGATTTCGAAAAAAATCTCAAACTATGAATATACCTTGGAATGTGGAAATCACGTTCGCTTTATTTATACCCTGCAGTAAACGTCGAGTGGCTCTTTTTTCAACGTCCAGATGGGACCGATGTAATAATCAACGTGATTTTTGAGAACCACGTTCGTCAGGGATGGGGAGAGGATCATTGTAATTCATGCCGTTATGTCGTTTAATTAATACCTTACGCGTCGCGTGATTTTTCCTCGAGTCGTTCGTTAAGCGCGCTTCTTTTGGGCAAACGGTAAGCAATAAGCGTACGTCGCGTCTTTTCTCTTTCTCTCTCTCTCTCTCTCTCTCTCTCTCTGCCCCTCTTTCTCTCTTTCTTTCTCTTTCTCGTACAATGTCTTGTATAACTGTATATTGGTATGTCGGCATGCGATTACGAGTGCGATCGTGTTCCGGACAAACGACATCTCATGTTTTATGCGAACGTATGATTGCGTAGATACATAATACGTAACGAGCGTTGTTAAACTTCGAGACAGTGCAAAGGATGACACAAAGTACGTGATATGAGGAAGACAATAATTCTAAAACCCACGATACAACGTAAAAAGAAAGTTAAATAGTAGAAGATTGCTTGTCACTTGCAGAATAACATCACGTTGAAGAAATTTATGGAAAGTAGATAACACTAGTTTACAAGATTCCGTGCCAGAACATTTGAACATTGTTTCTAGAGTAATTTTAAACGTTGAGCACAAATGTACTATCAAAAAATTTTTATCAGGTCAGGGGTTTCCGAGAAAAACTTGAAACCCCTAAGAAAAGCATTTTTTATCATCTTTGAAAATTTTTACCAGATAAATTCGATGTGCTAAAAACTTTAAACAGGACTCAGATGAAAGCTTGAAGATTGTACTTTAATATAAAAATATTAAATCTCCAATCGAATTGCATGATACAGTCGTTCTCTTGACACAATGCGACTATATTTAAAAACAAAGCGCGTCTGGGATTTGATGATACCTGCGGTAAAAGCTTCGGTATTTTTATATTAACGTCCAATGTCCAAGTTTTTATTCGAGTTCAGTTTGAAGTCTCTTGCATGGATTCGTCTGCTATAAATTTTTAAAAAATGGTAAAAAATGTTTGGGGAATTTCAACAAGCCCATTTTTCTCGAAAATCTGATAGACCATTTTTTTCTTGTGGATTTAGATTCAGCGCCCTAAAATATATTTAAAAAAGTTCTTTCCATTTCTGGCACCAAAAAAATGTGTGAAATTTATAAACTAGTGGAATTCATATACTTGAATTTTAATGTCCATATACATATAGTTGATTATAAACATCTAAAATCTATAATTATTAGTAATTATTGATAATAAATAATAAAATAATAGTAATAATTTTCCTGACAATAATAAATAAAATATTTTCTTTATGTTTATAGCATTAGATAATACAATAAGTCAAACGAGAGCGTTTATTGAAAACATCCCGAGATAATAAAACGCTAAACTAATTAAGCGTATCGCATTAGAAGCCTTGCTGTACAGTCACGAACGTTATATAGCCAAACAACAACATGAGGCCATCGACACACAGGTAACATCCGTTAAAATGTAAATACGATATCATTCACAATGCACGCGAGACACAGCTGCCATTACGCTTTTCCCTTTCACGCCAATTTTTCTAATTGTTTGCGCATGCATCATGCAGCGAAATAATTACGTTGGTACAGCAAAGAGGCGGTATATATTATAAGAGACTCATTAAACTTGCGATAGATATGTCCTGTTAAACGCGCAAAGATCACGTGCTTAAGATTGATGACGTACATATCAAAGTATCGTTCAGCTTCTTTTCATAGAAAAGAGAGAGGATAGAATGTCAGAAATATCGTATAACGTATAATCATAATTTCAAAATTACAAACATTTCTCAAGCTTAATTTTCTCACGTATCGTACATGCAATTACAATAGCGTACATATATCGTAAAGTGCAAAGCGCAAATGACTCTTAATAGGTCATGTTAGCGCTCATGGATGCTTTGATGTGAAAGCAATACTTTCGATTGCAGCACACACGTAATATAACTATCAAAATTAAAATTGAATACGCTTATTAATAATTTGAAAAATCGTGATGCATCTAAATAATTTGAATATTGCAATACATTCTGCAAATGCTTTTATTACTTAGTTCTTTGTATGTATTAATCACATAATGAAGTTACTCTCATTAAGCATTTTTAAGGTAAACTGCAGGTTTTACGAGCAGGTAAAACCTGCTCGTAAAACTTATAAAGAGCCGTAATAGAACTTGATATAATTATATATATCATAAAATTTATGCGAAATTTTACAACGATTTCTCTCTCTCTCATAAACAGAACACATTCGTATGTGTGTAACAGAAGATGAAAGTATTGATTTCTCGACTGATCATGTTACATTGAAGCAAAGCGATTTTACAAACAATTGCACGCACTTAATGCTTTTGTAAAGTATACTCATATATAAATTAATGGGGCACCATATATCGCTGCGCGATCACGCGCCGACATATACACGTGTCCGGAATAAGCGAGCACCACCACGTGCCTGCATGCACGAATCGTAAATTTCAATATTTGTACGCCGTTACATGACCAATGAACCGACATGATGAAGCAAGGCGATATTTATCGATGATCGATCGCTAAGCGATCGAAGAATTGCGGCAACCAAAGCTGGAATCAATCGCGTCGGCTGCAAAAGGCTCTCTCAATCCGGATTATTTTTAATTCCTGCTATTCCGTTTATGACTGTGATTAAAAAATGAGTAATTAACGCATAAAAAAATATTAAACAAATTATCTTAAAACAATTGCACATATATTCAATCTATTAAATAATTTTCAATTAGAATATAGAAAAATTATGAAATATCTAAAATATCTAACAATAAAATATTTAAAATATTTATAAATATAAAATTTACTAAAGTTTAATAAGTACTAAGACTGAGACATCTTCCAATATTTTCGTAAGACTTATAATTAATCGCGCATTTCAACCATGACAACTGTTATCATATTTCATATATATTATGCCTACTAGGGTATATATTAATTGATAAATTATACGTTTCATACGCAAAGTACAAACTGAGAGACGTATCGCTTAATATTACATTCAGAGGAAGAGAGAGTAGCTACGCGCCATTAAATCCTCGATTATCGATGTGTCAGCGGATTAATGTTTCACCTCGCGCGCGCGCGGGCAAATGATATTTTAATAGGAAACTAAAAGGTCTTTCCCTTATATACGCGAGGCTTCCGTAGAAGCAGTTAATTGCGACACTACGTCACTACGGCGTTTCTCTCTTTATATCCAGAAAGTGCCTGTATATACAAACACTTCATGCCTAACCGAGTGCAGTACAGAAGTTGATTTCACGCCCGAGCGAGTCGAGTAAGTGCCCGATTCTTATCGATCGCATTTTAAATTCTTTCAGAGACAGTAAACAATGTGGCTGCCCATGTATTTCGGAAATCCATTCTAATCTCCGATCGAGATTAGATCTACAGATTCCTTTATAATTAATACTCGAATGTCATAGAATTAGCGAGATAATAGACACATTACTATATAATTGTCGCTAAGAATTTCTCGAAGGAAGAAAATATTTCCTTAAAAAAAAAAAAAAAAAAAGAATAATAATATTGCAAAATAAAATTAATGTAAAAGAAAATTTTATGAGAGAAGTTTAAACGAGAAATAAATGAAAACTAGAAAAGACTTCATTATCTAAAGATTCTACAGTTTATTTTTCATCGTTGATGTCTTGTTCGATAAAATTAAACGATGTTTCCCGACTTTTACGGTGGATTATGATATTGTATTAACGGTGGAAAAGCGATTACTGAGAAAATCCGAGACGAAACCCTGCCGTTCGTTTTACGACACGAAAGAGATATCACTCGAGATATTGGGCGAAATGTTACTTAAATTACTAATCATCGCCAAGTTCAAACGCGCTTCAAACGATGCGAGGTAATTCGCCTGCCAGCGATATCACGCTGGCGCCTCGACGACAGGGGATTTGATTGCGCTGTGATTGGCGCTAATTACATCCGCGATAGTGCGCGAGGTTTCCGCAAATAAATTGCGATAAGAGCCGCTTCTCACCGCGGCAATCGTCTTTCATGTTGAGATAGAAATCAAATCTTATAACTTCGACTCGTGTAATTGAAAACAAAAAAACAAATCTGGTGATTACGTAATATTAGTAAAACGTTAAATATGAACAATGTGTTTATTAAAATTTTTGCTTTATAATAATTTTGCACAACACATATAAAATATAAAAAAATATGTATAATTTTAAATAGTGATAAAAAAGTCTATTATCGCACACATAGACACTATTCATTTTTAATATTTTTTATAATTGTAATAAGATGTAGGCTTCATTAATTTGTTAGAGATGTGAATCTTGAAGAAATTATACAAATCACAATCAAATATATTGTATCTAAGAAAAATATTAATTAATAAAATATATATATCTTTTATACAATATATCCAATATATCTCATTTTATATATGAAAAAATGTATTTTCAGCTAACAATTTTACATGATCACAAAATAACAAAAATGAGACGCACGCACGTCGATATCTGCGCGTTTTCAGAGCTCAAAGAGCTCGCAGAATAAAACTCTACACGGAAAATTATTCAATGTCGCATATGAATTCATCAAGAGCTTTTACGAGAGAGACGATATGTTTAGAGATCATGTGTGAGAAGTAGCGTGGGCCGTGTTTGACAGTTCCTTCAAGTTGCTCTCTCACGAAAAGTACGTGTAAAATATCGTTTGCAAAACACGCGGCGTGTCATCGAATCATAAATAGTGTGTTAGAAGTTTCAAAGCAAAATTAAAATGCGACCAGTCTTCGTTCTCTACGAAAATAGAATATTTAATTATGAATATTATGAATCCCATTAATGTCTCTCATTCGGATATTTATCTTTAAACAGTGTAGAAGGATAGAAACGTGAATAAATTTCAGCAAGTGTTTTAATCGTTAATACTTCATAAATTATTTACGAACAGGTAGTCTTTCTCTCAGCGCGTAATAAAATTGTACATGATATGATATTAAAGGATGTTAAAAGACACATGTCACATTTTCAAATTTGTGTCAGACATTGATATTTTATTTCCAATATCGATAATGTTAGAAAGTCTTCGCGATCATCTCATAGAACGACAACGCAAGTCAATTCAAATTTCACGATCCAACTGACTAGCCGGAAGATCGCATCGGGACCGTTTGATCAGTGTGCCTAATGAATTTCGCTATCTATAATTTGCATCGGGGGAGACATATACCCACCGCTGCGACGTCCTTAACATATTCGGATTCGCGTGCATCTGAATTGCAAATGCGTTCGGCGGGGACACGCGCATTTTTATGCGTTTCTTTTGCGACTAAATTGTCGCGAATTATCGTCGAAGGGACAATATAAAAACGTCACCGGGCGCATATATATCGGTCTTTCTTCTTCCTTTATATTTCGCATCACGCGACGTATAAATTATTTTATACATATATGAACGATATTTGATATTCTGCGTTTCATCATATAAATATCAATGTGCAATTTTTAAATGCCCACGCATTTTAATAAAACATTTAAAACACTTATACGCGAGCTACTTTAAATGTGAAATTTAAAACGTTCCTTTCTCGCCGCAAATGAACAAATCTATTGGATGATCTTTAGCTGAACTTTTGCGAGGATAATCGAAAGAAATTCGCGTAACGTTTAACGTGTTAATAAAGTAACTCTCGCTTCGTCCCGCAGACAAAGCTGCGGGCGCATTCTCGAAGAACGGTCTGTCAATTCGCAATCGTGCCCGGTGCATGTCGCGGCAATTACGCCCACGAAATAGCGCGGCCGGGTACTTTAATTTCTCGTCGATTGTCTAGGCGTTTCTCTCTCTCTCTCTCTCTCTCTCTCTCTCTCTCTCTCTCTGCACAATCACCCTTTCCTTTTCTTCTCTCACTCTTTTGCCTTTGCTCCTCTCCCGTTCCATCTCTCTTTTTCTCGTTCGTTCAAATATACGGGGTAAGAGCGCGAGAGCGCCGTGCCAATAAATTAGATTCCTCAGACACGTTATACACGATCGTTTCTGCGGACACGTGTTTAAAGAGCGCACACGCCACGGCGTGGGACGGCGTGTGCATTGTGTTCGCGGTTCGCGGCGAGAGACGATCGTGCCTCGGCTCGCGTATGTGTGCGCGTGCATCCCGGTATACCATAAACGCCAAACGTTATTTGCGGATTATAATTTGTGCCCCGATAATGAAGGATCGTAAAGCGTCGCGTGTTAGATAAGGCGAGAGTCGATAAACGAGATGGCGGCAGCGGCAAGAGAAAGCGAGACTTGCGGCCCGCGGCTAGATCGGGCACCGTTGGAATTCGCATCGTCGCGAGTCTGAACGTATATATACGCTTGATGGGGCCGGAAGCCGGGCATTAGAGCCGGCGACCCGATTTTCCGGGTTTCGGCAAGAACCTGCCGTCGCCGATCGTTTCGTACGATATATAATTAACGCTCCCGAGATACACGACTGGCGCGATCGCGCGATAGTGGACGATAGCCATGGGCGAATATCTCGGTAATCGAAATGTAGACTCGATATGCAAATACCTGCGCATGATAACGGTTGATAATGTCCGCTCGTTGTTGCTTATGCAACTCTTGAATCACTACGAATATAAATGGTAGTAGAAGTTGTCTCGTTTCTTTGTAATGATAATAAATGATAATAGATGATAGCCGGTAGTATATCGACGACATTAATAATAAATAGTATACTAGACATATGTATAGATCTAGTACACTAGACATCACTTGGCGAGAATGCGATATTTCATGTATGTAAACGAGTTTATTGCACGGGCGTGCAATCTCATACATAAATCCTCGCTATCGAAACGTTCCGCTTGTCATTCGCTCCGATTATTTGCTTTCTTTATTATTAATGATTTATTCTTTCCCACGTTTTACAAATCTGTAATATTGATAGATGCGAGAATCGCGTCTAAATTATATGAGTATAGAAACACAATGATAACAATCATTTATCAAAAAGGAAGGAAATATTTAAAAATTCCTTATCAGGCAGTCTGAGTGTGATCGAAACAACGGATTTATGACAAATTTAAAGTAAAGTTTCTTTCAGAGGAAAGTAAAATGCACGAGATAATATCGATTTATGATGTTGACGGTGTACGTAAATCACGATCATATCCGTGCGTAATTAGCGGTCTGTCATTTTATCGTCCTGAATTCATTTCAATTCCCGTCAATGAACTCGACAAGAGAGAGAGAGAGAGAGAGAGAAAGAGGGAGAAGTGGTGTGAACGTTACGACCGCGGAGATCGGTCTCTCAGTTGCTTTCCGCTATAAATCCCAGCGTTACGTTCCCTTGGACAGATATCGCGATTAGCGAATCACAATTATGCGTTTTAAACGCAGATAAAATAAATATCGTAGAGACGCGTTAGAGCAGACCGCATAACATGTAGCACGACCTAACGTCGATGATCCTTTAACTGCGTGTCCAGAGAGAATGAAGAGGTCACTCGCCGGTTGTATGGCATACGGTAAATCGATATTTAACCCCTTCGCCACTTTCGCTTAATGAAAGTATACATTTGTCCAACTCGGAATTGAGATAATGGCAAGGAAAGCTTCGAGAAATCACGTCGTCGTTCATTTGCGTGATGTTATTTTACATAAATTTAATTATTTCAATTATGATTATCAATCTAATTATTTCTATTATCAAAGATAATAAATCAAAACCTTTTCTAAAAATAATTCAATGACGATTTCTAAAAGAGATACTCGAGATGAGATATAGTTCAAAACTAAATTAAAAAAAAAAAGTAAAGAGAAATTCACACTCGTACGCGCACGCACAAAACGCTCGTGGCGCGTTTTTGCACGCGTACAATTTTTTCCTCGATGGCGATTACGACGTACAACAGCGACCGCCTCGAGATCGTAGCTGCGAAACTTTCACTCATCAAGAAACCTAAGGTAGACAAGTACCAAGCGCGAACTGCCGTGCGACGAAACGTCCTGTAAATGTCTTCCTCTTTCTCCTCCCTCCCGTCGTGACTACAACTCAATTGTTGCCGCTTTCCTAGATAACGCGCTTCTATTTCCTATTCTCTCGTCGACGACGAGTTTCTTCTTTGGAGCGATATCGCGTAAGACAAGCGCAAACAAGCGCCGCGCGAGCGGACGCGATGATGATACCGCGTCGACCACAATTCGCCTTTCACTCAATTGTCCTGTCATCGCATCCGCGGTTTGAGGTGCGAAACTTTGCCGCTTCGTTGAAGCTGCGTATCTCTCTCGTCCTGTCGCGAGACTTTACACGGACGTTTCCATGACAATTTTCTATTTCCATTGCAACGTTTTTATGAATTATATTTTAACGTGATAAAATTGCTCATGCTTCTAAAACAAAAGATAGAGAAAATATCTTATTTTATAAAATATTATTATTGCGTTTTAATTATCAATCACATTTTCTTTTTTTTTTCATATCTATTACTTTCTTATAACAACGCTTTTAATTAAAAGCACTCGATTGTCAAATAACAATTCTAATTTTTACATAAATAGCATATATATATAATCGAAGAATTTTTTGAAGATCAAAAAATATCACCAATAATATATTATTTTAAAAGTTACGTCGAGATGCCGTAGAAAAATCCGCATAAAGGGACGCCTGATTCATCAACAGTGTCGAGAAAGGTGATGTGTACTCGTGTAATAACTTAAATGCAAGTTGACGCTAGCGCGAGATCAACGGCTCCGGTATTACGGCGCAAGATGAAGGTGAAAATCACGTTGTCTCGAGAGCGCGTACTAGCTTCAATCGCGTGTATTTTTTTTCTGACGAGTTGAAGTCTGCGCACGCAGATACGTACACGCAGGACACTCACGTGCTGTCCCATCCCCGTGCATAATTATACAGCCGAGGGACCGTGAGCGTGAGCGAGAGAGCGGTTGTGCAAGGCCTGGGCGAGGCCACCGCATAGAATATTCAAGTCTCTCTTAAGTTTCTTCTAGTAGTAAATATTGTTATGCTAAGTGCAGCCGTTGTCACGCCTTCCCTCTCCTGCTTCGGGGCTCCTCTTCTTCCCTGTCGCATTTTTCTTTTTGCCGCGCCACCTCTATGTACCTTTCTTTCTTGCTTTCTTTCCTCTCGCCCGGAGAGAAGCTCGCACACTCTTGGCATTCCCATTCTTGAGCCTCGCACGCCCGAGAAAAGCTAGACGCGCAAAACCAGACGCGGCCATCGACGACTTTAGCTATGCTTCTCTCTCGCCAAGTTATTCCTCTCACGATTTATATACAATAATGCGACGCGAATCAAAAGCAGTCGCGATCGTACGCGGACACACCCCGAGTGATTTCCGAGGGCGATAAAAAAATACCATATTCGTCTAATATAATGGCGATTCCGTTATAAAGGTCGCGAAAGAGCGAAAGAGAGAGAATAATAATAATAAAGGTAGAGCGATGGAGATTTCACCTTTCGATAATTTTACGCCCGGACTGAATTTCACGCCGTGTTAATTGGAAAATCTGTTGAAAAGACGAAAGGTGCTCTTAGCGCGCCCTCCATAAATACGCGAAAGGATCCTTTTCTTATATCGAAAGCGATCAAAATTGATACGATATCGTTATGCAAATATTTTGAAAAGCGCGCTCGCCTCATCTCGCATAAAAATTAATTAATTTCAATATTCGCACAATTTGCAGAAGTGAGTTTTCTCTAATTGCTACGCGCGAGAAAATATACGAACGTTACGCCGCGCACGAACGAACATAACTGTCTTCTTTTTTCTTTTTAATCTCTCAAATTACGCGCAAGACACATCATTAATCTTAATGACAAGCGATCTTCACCTTACGTGGCTCGCGCTCTTCCTAATCGCGGGTACACCAAGGCCGAAGGGGATATAATGCCGTTCACATTTAACCCTATCCTCACTTGTCACTCGCGCGCGATCGGTCCAACGTGCCGGTTTACAAAGGCCCCGCTATTAGAAAGTGCGCGCACGTATTAGGCCGTAATTTTTATCGCGGGCTAATATCGGAGTTTCGCAACGAGACGCTTCATTGTGGCCGGGTTAATCAACGAATATTACCTCGAGGCGCTGCAATCTGAGTTTAATCTCATCACGACGGCGGACTGTCCGAGGAAATGTGTCGAGTTGTTTGAAGAAAATTTTTTATTTCCTCCTCCTTGCGTTATATAAACCGGTTGTGCCGTTGCTAAACACTAAACGATACTGTGAATAAAATGCGCGAGACAAAGTAAGATTTTTAATCGTACTTATATGCGCGCCACCGTTTCCCAGGTAATGCGAGATTGTATAATGACCGCCGCGGCGATCATTAGCGTTAATAGCGACTGATTAATTATTTCCGATCTGATTTCCCAGTCGAGGATTACGAATGTAAAGTGACGCAACGCAACGGGCCACGTAAGAGGAGGATGAAAACGCGCGGCGAAACGCGATTCGCACGACATTTGGTCGGCCGGGTCGGCCAGGAAGAGCTGATGATGCTGCACCACCACGAAGCTACCTCGAGGAGGATAGCAACCATCATCTTCGATTGCGTAATAGTGAAAACGGAGGACTCCTCGCGTGTCACGACCTAGCAATGGTAGAGAAGAAAGTCCTTGTTGCAGGTGCTTTCGTCGCCGCTTCTGATAAATCATCCTCGACAGGTAGACAATTTCTTTCGGCAATTGTCTCATAAAAAAGACGCTATTTATTGGCCGATCGTCAATTACACGATTCGCTACGGCGAATTTACGAGCCGCTGGCTAACACTTTGCGCTTTATTCCGAGTGTGATCCTTGTTAAAATTGCATCTTGAAATGTCTAGTTAATACACGAATAAGACGATTAGCTTTAAGAGAGAATCTCTGTGCAATTATATTTTGAAGTTCTTTTCTTACTTAAACCACTTATATCGAGACGTATCTTTATTTAAATAAAATAAACTAATATTATCATTAGTCTTAGAATAGCTAGGTATTTTATATCTATACGATTAGATAATTGCTTATGATTCAATTTAATTAAGCAGATAATTTATTTATTCATTTTGAAATGTTATAAAATGTGACATATGTTACGCAAAATACAACTTTTGTCTTCCTCTTTTCATGCATAAATATAATTACTGCTTTTCTTAGTTATATAATTTTAGTGAGATATTATTTTTGATTCTCTGACCAATCGTGATGAAATTACAAACATGCCGCGCGAAGTACGCGTAGCAAAACGTTAAGTGACTTGAATAACATCTTCATGATTACGATATCGCCTGAAACGGCTGTCAGCGATACGAGGATATAAAAAAAAATTGAATGAAGTATAAATGGACTGCTATTTAACCGATTCGTGCTGCGGCGCGAAAACGAGCGGGGATTGATGAAGCGTTGCGGCGACGACTGCGTAAAGGAGAGAAGGTGAAAGGCGATAACGGCAAAATGAACAGATAAGTGGGCGTGAGGCACATATCAGTGAGAGCAGATACCAATGGTAAGGCACAATAAAAGGTAGTTGAAGTTGCGTAAGCGTCATAATGAAGATTAGCTAAATATGACCATTGAAATTCACAGCTGTTCGCGAATTTGTATGCCAACGTACACATTCCACACACTTTAGTTTCTTAAAATTCACGTTGAAGTACGCGTCAATATTGATGAGAGAGATATACTTCAAAATAATTATTCAAAGCGAATACGACTCCTTACCATAACGTTGCAAAAGAGAGATGAAAATGTATAAAAATTTTGTAATTTCGGCAAAGTATACCACTTGTCGTATCATTAATAAATACCAGTCGCAATCACCTTTCTCCGCCGTGCAGGTGCAAACAATCACCGCTTTGATATCTCGTAGAGATACCTAGAGTAAACGACATTCTTCATAATCGCTACCGTAACACGCGGAATTCCGTAATGCATTTTGCCGTCGCGAGTGCGTTATAGAGGCAAAGAAAAATACTACAACTACCACGCCAGCTCGTAGATCAACCAAAGCAAACACGAATCTCTTATCAATTAAAGTAATGACCGTTCCAAGTATTATTTCCAGACCGCATGACTAATCCTACCTTGCATACCGCGCTTCGCGAAAACGCCCCTGGTTATATAAGTGGGTGTCGTTTGGATTCTTGCGAGATACAAATGAAACTGCAAACCGGTTAGTTTCGCAGCAGTATAATTATATTTTTCAATAAAAAAATTATATATTTTTTTTTTTAATTACATTCTGAGAAGAAAAAATTTATATTTTTCTAAAATTATCGAAAATAATTTCCTTTATTTTTTCACTCATATATCTTTTATGCTCAAAATTTTTTATATAAATATCTCTCGATATGTGTTTTTAAAGTTGAATTTCGAATTAATTTATTTAATATTAAATAATCTCGGAGGAAAAAAGAGAAGGCGCAGAATATTTCTATATACCAGATAGTACTTTTTAATTCTTGCTGAATGAATTGAATGAAATGAGTTGAATGAATTTTATTTTCTAAGGCATTCTACGTCGTCACCCGCTGGAGAACGAAACTTGTGTCATGGTTTACGGCAAATCTACGCTCTCGTGAATCAGCTCTCTCGCCATTTATAAAGATAACGATCGTCGCGGAGGTGTCGTAACCGTGCCTTTTGCTGTGCCATAATCTCTGTTTTTCGACGACGCCTAACAACTTTCGATGATTACTCGATAAGTTCCGGTATCTTTCGGCGATATTGACGGCGATGTCAGACATCGTAGAGTTTCGATTAGGCGACGAGTCGGCAATAACCGTTCCTTTGGCCGAAGATTAATGGCTATAATACCGAATGTTAAGAGATCCTTCGTCATCTCGCGGGTCAGACTTTCTCCCCGGCAAACACGAGAACAATGGGTTTGACGAACCGCGAGAAAGAACGGTAAAATATTTGCCTCGAGAGCAAATACGAAGACAGATCGCGGACTTGTCCTATCGTAAGAATGTTCTTGACATCGTTACGTTATTATACCGAGTAATGAAATCATTACATAGCTCTACGAAGGAATAAAAAGTATATAAAAATAGTTTTTTTTTCTCTATAAAATAGAAAAAACTATACGCTATCTTTTCTCTTCTTTAAATAAATACAAATATAATAAAATAAAATAAAATAAAAATAAAAATAAAATAAAATAAAAATAATATGTAAAAATAAAATGCTTAATCAGCTTTGTAGTAGTATTTGTTTTACGTGCATTTTACCGTTCTTCGTATATGTGTGTCATAAGATCAAGGTTGACAATGTAATGTCTAGGTTTCTCTTCTCGAACTAATATTTCTCCAAACAGACATCTCTGAAAAATACTTATTCAACATCTATCCAACGAAAGGACAAAAGTAAATGAGTCAATTTTCGATTCGATTGATATGATTAAAAAGCGAATAGATCAATTCTTGACGATGTTAATCATCATAAACTTCTATAATTATTGACAGGTGAAGGCGGCCGTGCAAGAGAGTGAGTTGCGAAATCGAATAAAGGAGACTTAAACCCGCGAGCGCAATGGCCGTCCAAGAGGCTCTCTCGTTTCTTATCGAATGTACCTCCTCTCTCGACATACCGGAACAATCGCAGCCAGAAAGAAGAGCAATCGTCGGTCGCGAACAGCAACGACGTTGCTGCGACGCGGAACTTGGCCGAGAAAGACGAAGAGAGGATACGAAGAGAAAAAGATGGAGAAGACTTGCCGCGGGTAGGTAGATACGAGAATAAGTAGCGCAGTAACGCGGCAGTAGGCAGACTATCCAGTGCTTGCCGAGCAAGAAAACTAGCGGCAATAATAATTTACAGTACTCTTTGCCCTTCCTTTTAGCGTCTTTCCCTTCGCTTTGCCTCCTCTTCCTCTTCCAAATCCTCGCCCTCATCGTCCTTTTCCTTCGTTCGCTTCAGTGCTATTGCTGATAGCGATGGTGCTTGTTGCAAGCAATTCCATATTAGGACTCGTGCTCCTCGGTTAACCACCATGGAGGCTATTGAGACGTAGTTACCCTTATTTATCCTGTCGTTGCGAGGGCGAGCAACAACGGCCAAAAGAAGAGAGAAGGAAAAGATCTCTCGCGAACGCGGGATCTGGAAGCTCTTCTTTCCTTCGACGATCGTCGAGAGAAAGAATCGGCCGCTTCGCTCACGATTTTATTTTCATTTAGCAAGGAATAATTCCTGCCGATCGCTCGAACGCGTAGAATCCTTCTTCTGCGGGTGAAATTCGCGAGATGTCGGCAATTTCGTGCCTGAAGAATCAATCGCGCGAATTCTACGGCTTGGCCTTCATAAGGACGACATAATCGCGAACGATAAAGCACACGAGAAAATGGAAGATGATATAAAAATAAAAGTTACACACTTTGTACCGGCAAGTTATTGTTAGAACGATAAAAGAAAGGAGTATCTTATACATACATGAATGCAATATGTATACATAATATCTTTTAATTATTATTTCTTTGATATTTTAGGGAACATAAATTGTTGCAGAATTATCTACTCTTATCGCGTTTGCGGAAGAAAAAAGATAAATTAAATTTTCTGTAATTTATAAGATTCTAAAACTTTATCAAATAACACGATCAACAGCTCGACTTCATGATGTCGACTCAATTTCGCCAACGTGTCAACGATTACAAGCGGGACAGTTCGCGCGAAAGATTCAGCGGAATGTTCACGGCATGCTGAAGTTCTCTACTCTACATTCCTCGTTGCTGAAGAATTTTCCGGTCCAGCGCATCCTGTCACTTTGCGCCGTCACTGTCACTCGTCGCTCTCGTCGGCGTTCTCGCCTCTTTTACCTCGCGCTAAACGACTTCACTACCGATCATAGAAGCGTGCAAGCGACTTCAATCATACGGCCGTATTTAGCCGACCGGAAACTTTCTTCTCTTCTAATCGACGATGCGCTATCCCATCGAACAGTTTACTCACGCGCTCCTCTTTCGAAATGAAATCGCATCTCCGTTTTCGCGCGAGAGAGTCGCGGTATGAGAGCCGTGAATATCTCAAGCAAAACCTTAAGACGGTCTTATCGTGTTAAGCTTTGCAAGGAAAGCTGACAGTGCATATCAGTGAGTGGAGAGATAATATGACGTTTGAAGATTACAAATGCACGATAGAAAACCGATGTGTGAATTTCAATTTGTAAATATAATTATTGTATTTTTACGAGCATCTTGAATTTTTAAATCGTTATGAAAATATTATAACAATAATACGAGGATATTTTTTGAAATACCAACGTACATTATGACATATATTACATAGAAAAAAATAATTCTATTTAATTAGAAATTACTACTCGCATCGTAACAGAAGACAAAAATAAATCAAGACTTTTCACAACCGCCAGGCAGATAGGGTTCGCTTCGGGCGATCAATTAAAGGGTTAACACGAACACGCGAGAGACTATCGGAAGAAGTGCCCTTCCATGCGATGGATAAACGTACTCGTTTTCAGGCAGCGCCTTCTATTTTCCGCTTGAAGAAGGTTTGATTAGCGGTAAATTAAATAATAAGGAAAAGATTGCGTGCAAAGATCGATGCGCGCGAGCGAAATGGCAAGAAATATAATTGACAACGATTTTTGCAAATACCAAGGATGAGATCTAATGAGACATATGCCTACATTTGCATATTATTAAAATAAATATTATTTAGAAAGATAAAAAGCTTTGCTTAAAACAGAATGAATAAAAATTATAGATTAGAAACTCGCGTGTTTATATCAAGATTATATCATAAAACTTAGCAATTTGCTTTCAATATTCAATGATGCAATATCCTTTATTGCTAAATAAATATAGTTTTTTATTGCAAGACTCAGTTAAGACAAAATAAAAATAAAACCTGTAAACCTGTATTTCTAAATATATAAAGATAATTTTAAACATAATTCACAAATGATTAGCCAATGAGCTCTCACACGACAGTGAAAAAGATGTTACAAGAAGAGATTAATAAACTCGCATTAAAAGTCACTTTCGCCGTAATCGTTGTAATGTACAAAAATACAATTTTAAGACGATACAAGCGATCCAGATACACCGCCGTTGCTGAATGGCCGGCAAATGAGATATTAAGTGTCGGACAGTAAAATATCGCGACGCAGCGAACGCACCAATTAGCGTACATTGAGCAGCTGGGCGAGGTCGATCACGCTTCGAAATGAGAAAAAAGGTAAGAGGACAGGGACAAAAAGTTTGACGACAGAAAAACAAGGAGAAATTTCATCTTGCATGCTAATTATCGTTAGCACTCGCGAGTCTCGAATACGTGACCTTGACTGAGCAGATTAAATGGATTATATATAGAAATAATAATTATCTTTATGCTCAAAAACTGCATTTTCATTAAATATTAAATGTGCTGTGACACATGACACATGACAGTTCACTAGAAATATTAACGGAAAAATACAGAGAGCTATAGATATTATATATTACTTGCATATGATCGTTCAATGTCATAAAATATTCTATTACGCACATTTATGGAGATACTTGTATACATTATCGTTGGATGATTTCAATTTTATCGTGTATAAAAAACGATTGAGCATTTGACTTATAATGAATTTATGGACGGGATAGGAGACGGAATAAATAGTGAGTTTCATATAACGTTAAATTGAATCTGCCACTTGATTTAACTTAGTTATGTTTTTCCTGTCCTTCTTCTCGTGACGTTCGTTAATCTCAATCCGCGCGATTCTGTATTCCTTCCCTATCTCTCGTTTTTACCCGTGTTTGAAAAACGTCGCTGTTGGATCGCGTTTTTTACCGCCGGAGCCGTTCGATTAATTTTACGTCGCGCCCCGTAATTATGTCCCCTCGTACCGAACTATCGACTCATTAACCAACAAATTAATCTCCCTATCACTTGTAAAATTTCCACTTGTGCATATCAGGTACGGCATGTTATCCGACAAAACGATTTGCGAATAAGAATATATCGCGCTCATAACATTTCACGAAGAACCCGACTATTAAAGTACGAGTGAGTAATAGATATCTCCCTCCCCTTGAGAACGGTCGGAAATACGGTTGCGTTAAAGCATCGTTAAAATGTCATTAAAGTATCGCCGACGATTGTAATGCTAGCACGCGAATCAAACACGAGAAGATCCAACAGAGTTTTCAAATCGCTAATTTTTTTATTTTTTTTATTTTCTATGACGATTTTCCTGTCTTTGTAATTTTGCGCTTTCATTGATAAATATATATTTGCGAATATTGAAATTCTAGATAAGAACTTTGCGGCTTTAAAATTAAATAATAAAATAATATTCAAAATAATAAAAAGAATATCAAAATAAATAAAATAATTTATTCCAATTGGCAATGGCGATTGCTATGCTAGAAATTGCTCGCCCTATTTTATCAGCAACAGCAAAATATTACAAGTAAATTTTAGCAAATACAAAGAGATATTTCAGATTTATATATAGTAAGTAAAAAATTGAGAACGATAAAAAAATCCTGCTCAATTTTTGCACGTGATGCGACGTGGCGGGTCACGTGTCAGGATGATGCGCTTCCGCGAGGGAGACCACCCGTAAGAAAATCTCGCGTGCAAAAAGATTGGGAGGCACTGATCTACACGCGTATTCTCTCGAAGGGAGAACGAAAGGGAGAGCGAAGAATCGCTTCGTATAGGGGAGGGGAGAGGAAACGGAGGCCTCGTAAAGAGAGGACGAGCAACGGCTGTACATCTCCGTGATTACTGATTACTGAAACGATTTGCACCGTTCGCTCCGGCGGAGCGATTAATTTCCGTAATGGAGTCGTAGTCCAGGGGATCATTCCTCATAGTTAGAGTTTATCGTTAGAGACAGAGTCTCGATATTGAATTCGTTCCGCTCGCGAGACAATAACGACATTGCGTATTCACATATCGAATCGAGAGATTACTATGATAATAACTTAAAAATTTTTAATTAATTTTTCTTTTCTGTTATTAATCGAGACAAAAATACATTTTAAAAATAATAATAATCTTTGATTATCCTCGTTATTTATTATTTAATTTTCTTAATATTCGATGATATGTGTACTTGCATTATTATTTGAAGTGTTATTTGCATTTGATAGAAAAAGTGAAAATGCAAGTCATATTTCATCGAACATTAAGAAAATTAATAAATAACGATAATAATCAAAAGATTATTATCTTTAAAATGCATTTTAACCTCGATTAATAATAGGAACGAAAACTCAATTTAAAAAGTCTGTCCTATTAAATGTGTTGGAATATGAATTGTTAACATTGAAATATTATTTTATAACATTTAGATCAAAAGAGATAAGATAATATAATGAAAAATTTTAACTCGATGCCTTAGCATTGAACTTCCAATTTACTTTTATTCGATTTTTCGAGCCTCGACAAAATAACTACCATATATGTAATAAGATAGCATTATAAAAATTTTCTATTGCCCCAAAGTGTGTTTTTAGTGCCTGAAAATGTTTCTTTTTTGGTGAGATTGCGGTATATATAAGAGGTATAACGACGCTTTTTGCTTGTGTCGATCGTGTACTTCAGGGATCTGTTAAATTGCAAAAATAAAAATGCAGAGAAAAAGCGTGCCTGATTGATCTACAACGGCGACCGCAAGCCAACGTGCCCGAAAAGTATCGAAGACGATGGTATTATTATTTTTCCGCGCTCAAAATATATATAATACCTAACAACGAAAATTGTTTTGGAGAATATTTATATATATATATATATTTCTCTTAAATGTAATTTTTATTTTTAGAATTTACTATAAGGGCCAGTCCCAACGCCACTGCAATGTTGGGTCGACCCACGGCAGAGTCGGAGCGAGCTCCACACATCCGCCTCTTTTCAAAAATCAGTTTAATATTCTGAATCCCCTATGGGGATTGTATCAGATATTAAGCTGATAAGAACAGATACTACACTTTTGATCTTAGCTCAATGAGCCGAGAAGCGATAACAGTAAGCGTTTTCGCAGATCTTATATACTATTTGTGTTGGAATTTCGTTGCGAGTTATACGTTCGCTTTATGCGCCGCGTAACGGTGAAGCGAGGAACTAACGAAAGTAGTCGAATCGATCCTCCCGCTTCCTTGTGTTGGGGAGAGGGAGCACGTGACTAGAGCTCGAAAGGAATGCCGAGCGTATAATGACGTTTCAGAAATCAATCTCGCGCGCGCTAGAAAAATCGTTCCTGCGGTTTAGGCAGGTGTCGTATAATGAGAGCAACACTGATTAGAATTTATAAAAATATGCATAATTCATGATTCCTGGTGACCGCACAGTGGCGCATTCGACAAACATTCTTATCTTGAATTCTACTGACAGAGTCCATTTATAAATTCGCTAGAATCCGTTAGGCTCGAGTCTCAACACGTGTTCTAATTACGTTGATTAAGTCATCGCATTGTGATATATGTCCATACCTATAACGATTCTCTGCTGCTATGTACACCATATCAATATTTATTTTTGAAGATCTATTAACATTTCTTAAGATATATATCTCGTCTTGTTAAATATCGTGAGAATATCTTGTCTTATTTTTTTCATTAATTTATTTCTGTGTATGTATGTGGGCGCGTTTTAATTTATATGTGAATTATAACAAATTCTTTTGAAATCCTTTCTTTTTTTTTTCCAAAAGTTGGTCATCTTACATCACACATAATCCGAAATAAATTAAGCCTTGACATAAATTATTATCGTACCTTTGCAACCATGCGCGCGCGCGCGTTATAATTGAATCTCTGCATTTGCAAATGCACTTACCTCATTCTCGAGGATGCACAGCATTTATTAAGCCAAACAAAAACATCGAAGTATGTGAAACTTACCTAAAACAGAAAAACATTATAGTTAGTGACACAGAACCCAATAATAAATATTCGGGCAATAAACAAACGTAAATAACAACGCGCAATGTCTAATAATGGATCGAGTTGGAATTTATATGCAGAATGTTTCAAAATTAAATGTCTTTTCATTAAAAGTGCCTTTATTCATTTTGCATAAGTAAAAATTCTATCTTATAGAAAAAAGAGTTGAAAAAAAATCTTAAATGATTTTAAAATGCACCTTATATTCGATCAAGAATATTCTGAGATAAATGAAGAAAAAAAAAGCAGAAAATAACCCTTCATATGCAGTCGAATCGTGGCAATCGAATGATAGTGGAGGATGCAAATGTCATGTACACACGCTATATAATCGAGAGGGAGAAAGAAAGAGAGAGAAAGAGAGGGGGAGGGGACGGTTATTGCAATAGTAAATTCCACCTGATCTACCGCATCTTCTTGCGGATGCACTCGCGGAAATGTCGTTGATGAGTGGAGCAACAGCCACGCAAGGATAAGTAGAGGCGTATCGAGGGATACGAAAGTTGCAAGAAGCGTGTCGTTCGTGATGTTGGAGTGAATCGCGGAATAAACGCGTTCGAACGCGGGTAAGATCGCCGTTTCAATAATGGTATAGGTCTTTTTTCTCAGCATTCACACAGAATCGGAAGAAGCCTAGGAAATTTTCACAATTTTTTACTTTTTTGCTATTATCGCTATTGAAGCACTTTTATTACGATTGCTCGAATTTATATTATTTAATGACTCAAATTAATTGTCCGCTCTTTAAATGAATACAATAAAATTCGCGGAGAGCAGGAGTGATTCGAGAAGTTGAATGTATTTCGTGGCAGGATCGTACTTTCGTAATTACATTGTGGAACGTGAGTTTTATGAGAAAAAGAAAGAGAGAGAGAGAGATCTCGCAATCTTTCGCGCATTGCCGTTTCATTCGCCAAAGATTTCTCTCGTAAAAGTCGTTCCACGAGAAAGAAAGAGATATATTTGCCGGTGGTGGAGCGCGATTAGCCGATAATTCATACGCGGCTATGATCTACCGCTAACTAATCATATGCGCGTAGCGGAGAGCCGGAATGTCGAGTGGCGGTGGAATCGTAAAGGAGAGACTGCGCGGTGCAGTTCTCTCGATTGCAGGCGCGCTGCACTTTCACGGCTGCTCTTACAGGACATACGATCCCCATGATAAATTCCGCTCTTCAGCTTTCTTCGCCTTCGATCCTTTTTTCCCCCCTCTCTCTTTCTGCCTTCTTCTTCTTACTTTTCATGGCGTGTCTGCCGATAATATTGCTCGCTCTCGAAGATCGACTGAACGAACGAATGAACGATCGGAGGGAGAGCAGCGATTATCCGCATCGCAAGCCGAATAATTCTGCTAGGAAGAAAAAGGCGGTAAGAAATCGCCGCCCAGCAACGGATCCCATTGCTAATTATCTAGCGCCGATCCGCCTCGGTCGCGATCGTGCTCTTTGCCGGTCAGACGTGCCCTGCTATCGTCCGCGACCATAGATCACGGTGTACCGTTTATCAATTTTACGGAATGATTAGACGCAATTCTCAAAGCCCCTGGCCTGGAAATGGAAGCACCATACTCGACGATCGTCACGGTCGATCGTGCCATTTTTTCTTGATTTTTTTCCATCTCGAGACAAAACATTATGGACTTGGAAAAAAGATTAATGATTAATTATTATCGTATATAATTTAAAAGGATGGGGAAATAAATTATTGATGAATTTCAAGTGAATTTCTGGCATAAAAATTTCTTGTATTTCCATATAGTCTATATAAATAGTCTATATAAATATGTATATATAATGCTATTTTAAATTTTACACGAAAAAAATTGTATGACATTTAGTTTCACTATTTTCGATTAAGTCGCGCGCTGTCGTTCGATTAAATGCGAACTCTCTCTCTCTCTCTCTATTGCGGTTCGCAATTCCGAGGTTAATTAAGACGGACAGACATTTCCGACTTTGTCCGTTCAGCTTTCACCAGGATTCACGTCCGAACCAGTCAACAAACGATCGGTCTTCCGTAATCTAGGATGCCGATTACGGGCTACGCAACAAGAAGATCCTTGTTATTATAAATTCACTCGCGGTACGCTCGATTTGCAAAAGTACGAATTCCGATTCCGGCACGCGGCTGCCAGGATAAATGGTAATGGGTTTGGTCGGTTGAATGGTTGGTACATCGGGTAATGACCTTCTGGTTCTTCCCCAGGTGTTCCATCCGCCAACGGCTTTACCTTTCCACCACTTCGCCAGTATTTTCCACGTCCTTACGTACAGAAATGGAACGGTACCGAGAAAATTCGTTGCACTTCGCAACGAGTTTAAATATTCATTCGATGCATCGGAGAAAATAAATCAACAATTTTTTGATAAATTCGATTATGGCTTTCTTAATTATTCGCGTGGAATTATAGCGTAAATCTATTCTACATGAGATATATAATAACACTAATTTTTGCGATGAATATATCATCGGAAAGTTAATATTTTCCCATAAATGGTAACCGTAAACCAGAGACCATTCTTTTTTTCTCTACCTGTCGTACATCTTTTCGCAAGGAGAAAAAGTTGAGGGAGCAACGTCAGGAACATGGTACGCGGCACGTAAGCATTGTTTCAAAGAGACCGTAAATACTTCAACCCCGAGTTTGTTGTTTCGTTCGCTCGAACGAAAAAGTCTGTGTAACGCGTCCGCGAGAATTTTTCTTAAGCTCGCCGAAGAATTTTGACCACCCAGAATCCGAGAACAATAGATATATAATGCGCACAATGCGCGCCCATTATTCACCGAAAATTTATTGTAAACTTCACTCTTCGATACGTAACGAGCAAAACCGACGATATTTTAGATTCTCTACATTAAAATAATTCATCTATACTTGTCTATACTAAATAAAAAATAAATTCGAATAAAAAAATCCGAATATATTCTGACACTTCGTGCAACCATAATTTTGCGTAATAATAACTTGTAGAGAGCGCGTACAGCGAGCTAGCTTTCTGGTTAACGTAATATTGCGCTTAATGTCTTCGACGTGCTAAAATATTGAATGACAAGATATACAACACCCGGTAAATTTCCTGCAGTCTCTGTCGTTCCCTCTTCCTGCCATCGCGAAATGTGCGAGAGCCCCGTTGTCGTTCTCTTTTTCGACCTTCTTCGGGTGGAGTGCTATACGATCGTCTTAATGAAGTCCGACAACATAGCGAGGCGAATGCGTGCGAAGCCGCTGGACTGTGGTGCGATATTGGCCGCATGCGTGGAGATTATAGGATATATTCTATGATCAAAAAGGTCACAGACGACACAGAGGCGTAATACGAGTGAAGTGTGGAATATTGTACGAACATCTCGCGAGCCACGCTAAGAATAGATATTACTGGCTTATGTCATAATCTCAGCTTGTTTCACGCGTGAAACAATCGTTTCATGTGTGAATAATTTCTCGTGAAAAAAATTTCGTAGAAAATCATATGTAATTAAAACAATTCTCTTGTTGTAGACGTCAATTTTTTAATCTCGTATATGCATCTCGAAAAAATTCTTACGCTTCAAGAATCTAAATAGTAAAAAATATTTTGTTTCATATATTTAAAGAATAAGTGTGTGTGAATGGAAGATTAAAAATATATACGCATAATGATCATGCGATATTCTAATATAAAGATCAAGAGATCTTTTCGTTAATACGATTAACACTAGTCATGTGGATCAGCTCGAAGCGACAGTGACGTGTACAGTCGACTTCTAATCTAATTAGATGCAACGGGAACAAGAGTCATACTGGTGCCAATTGTTTATCTGATTGGCACGCGACATGAGGTTTTCCTTTTTATATTCTAATTTTAATTCGATGACCTAATCATATATAACAGCATGATATGTCGCGCCCAATACAAACATCCGTGTTATTAAAATTTGATTGTTACAATGAAACAGTAATAATTGTTATATCATTTTAACAGCACATTTTATAAACATATTAATACAAAAAAATTTTTTCTTTTATACTTTTTATCACATGTAAATATATACTGATAAAAGGAGTGTAACTATTTTTGTTTTATTAAAACGTAATTAAAATTCGCGGACGCGCGGTGAGAAATTCTCGGAGCTTTTCTCGTTCGTTACATAATTACATAATCACCATCTCCGACTCTGCATACTTCGTTGCGCACTTAACTCTTGACGTCATATTAACGGAGAGACAGAGGGAGAGAGGATGTGCATGAATAGAGAATTTATACCTCGTATAAATGGAGGATGTGAGAAAATGGCGTAACCAGGCTGCTAATCCGACTATAACGGTTTCGTTCGTATGTGTGAGAATTAAGTGCCACAGAGGTATTTTCAATATCCACAATTACCAAGCCGCGGCACGCGGTTATCAGTGTTCTCTGCTTTCGCGTAATAAGCGCGCGAGTCGTAAATGCTCGGCATTACCAATTAAATCCGTTAAACACGGATACGAACGCTTATCACGGAAAAATCCGTCGAATGCGATTTAATAAAAAGTTGACGTAAAAAAAAATAGAGAGATAGAAACCAAACTGTTCTTTTAAACATGCGAACATTTTAGAGCCACGGTAATAACGATAACTCAACGAACGAGTCTCGCCGTTATAATCGAAGAAATCGTGAGAATACATTAAGCCCCTTCCACTTCGATAATCGTATAATGTAAATGCTAACGATCATCGTTCGCCATCGATGGATACGATCGGCTAGCGTCGTATTTAAAGAAGGAGGGGGAAGAATGTACCTGTGCTGAATGATGTTGTCGTGCGCGAACGATAATTTGAGCATAGAGTTAATTTCGATTTGAGAGCCGATAATTACAATCAATCTGCTGCGGCAGTTAATTTTAACGATCGACAGAAGTCATAACGCGAAAGGATGCATCAATCGCGCGGGGCTTTTAATATTCCCCGGAATTCTTGGCGCGACCTAATCATGGCAATTAATCGAACGACTGATTAGCTTCTAGCACAAATTACGAGGAATCTCGAAGGGCGATGTAAACTGAACGATCGTGCCGCGAGTTAGAATAAATCTGGGACGAACGATAATTTAAACTCACGATAGTGAGTTGATTAAAGCCGATATTAACATACGAACAGGCTTGTTCCTTCACGAGAAGTTAAGCCCAAACTCGTTTGGAGAGTTTTCAATATCCTTCATTTGCAACCCTTTAGGACGGCTCATTGAAATAGTCGATTATATATATATCAATAAAAAGTAAATCTATTCAATTAAGGTCTATCTCTTTGCGCTTTTGTAATTCAATGAACTTTTCAACAAAAGAAATTATCAAGCCCTAGTAAGCCCTACGTAAGAACCCTTTCTAAAAAAAGCAAGATAATTTATATTCTTAATAAATCATAAAAATTAATAGTTAATTTAATCATGAGATAGATGCTCATTTAACAGACTTCACTTTTAAAATTAATTTATTCAACGAGAATGAAGAAAAAATTAAGTATCGAGTTTTTGGGATAAGAGTCTACTAAATTCTGCGAGTTCTCAATTGTGGATGCAGGCGAAAAAAACGCCCCTGTATTAAAATTAAAAGCTTCTATAGAATCTTGAGGAAGATCCCTGTCGGATTTCCGTGGGTGATGAATAGGCCGCCGTAAATCCCAGAGCATCGAACGTATGATCGAGCGATCAATCGAGTACAAAAGCGGCAAATATGAATGACCTTGTATGACTAGTTGTATAGATTATGAGCCTCATTTTACTGCGCCTCGTACGAGATACACGATCGTACATCCCGATATTCCCGGGATATACCACTCTCAGTAAACGTCTTGTCATGTTTAGTCTACGCTATCTTCAGCATCAGAGATTTGTGGAGGACTTGGCTCTTTTAAATCTTACACGTTTCCTCAATATTTCAACGCGTTTTAACAGCTTTAACTCTCTATAAGATGTCGTAAAGCAAGAATTTAAATGATTTAACGTTTTCTCCGTAAGATTAAAAGATAAATGGTTATTAACCACAAAACTTTCGAATCTTCTATATTTATTAATAAAAAGCCAATTCTCTCCTCAATTCCGATAAATTTATTTCCAATTATTTCTATGCACTTATTAGCATAAATGAAGAAAGTCCATAAAAATTACGATGATCTACATCAGTAAACATAGATTTATGATATATTCCGGGGGAAAAAAAAAAGAAATCTCGTTTCTTCAGTCAAGTTCATTGTCTCAAAATGACAAGCGTAATATCGCTAGTTTTTACTGCTACGTGACAAAAGGCAATTAATTTAAAGCGTCGTGCTCCACGCCACCCGGATGGCATAAAATCGGACCGTTAAAGGTTAATAACAATCTGCGAGAAAGGTCGAGATAAACCTCGTTGGTGAGATCGGTGTGCCGTCGGGGGTTTGACGTCGCGAACATTGGCCCGAATTACTTTGCTCTTCAGCATGCTTCTCATTTTTCCGTCCTTCCCCAGCTGCTCGTCCAGCATCACCCCGAAGGGCGCCTTCCGGGAAGAACGAGCGGATCCCGGATTGAAATATGCGACTTGGGGAGAAGAGA
This sequence comes from Cataglyphis hispanica, assembly GCF_021464435.1. NCBI lineage: Eukaryota > Metazoa > Arthropoda > Insecta > Hymenoptera > Formicidae > Cataglyphis > Cataglyphis hispanica. The sequence goes on from NC_065956.1 coordinate 12,073,754, forward strand.
GTTCTGTGAAATACGTGCGCGCGTGTATCTGTAGCGTGTACCTGTCTGTGCGACGACCAAGGCAAACTGAATTCATCAGCTGACAGCGAGCGAATGGCAGCACAAAGGAGCTGCTAATTTGGCGCGGTACCTCGCGAAACCGAGGATGCTGAATCCTTCCCTTCTGCCATTCTTTGAGCATACTGCTGATGATGGTGGTAGTAACGAGGATCAAAAGATTCGAAGGTAAGAGATTATTCTCTCTACGAACACTTCGCCCCGATGAAAAATCGACCGTAGGCCGATGCACAAAAACTAAGTCTTCCACAAAGAAAGCTCTCATCTAGTACGCGCCGATATGCAATTTATACCTTTGATTGCCCATTGAGCTACTTGATGACAGGTTTGTTCGATAGTTCGGTCTCTGAATGTGCAGACTGAAATTACAGCAACTGTGTGTGTGTGTGCACTAGCATTAACATATATAGATATTCTATTTGTGTTTTTTTTTTTTTTGAAGAACGGTTCTAGAATAAATAACTCGATCCAATTATCTCGTTATGTCATGTACTTGGTGTAGAATTCACTCCGCACTCGAAAGATAAATTAAATAATTTTTTTTTACCTTTCCGTTGATCAAGAGAAAATATCAAGAGAAGATATCAAGAGAAAAAATTTAAAAAATTTAATTTTAGAATAAGGAAGAGAGAGAAATTATTTATACATTTATATGTAATCTACTAAAATATTGATGTTTAAATATATCAGTACTGTAATATTAAAAATAAAATTGGAGATGACAAACTAAAATAATCTCTGCAAAATAAATGATTCCTTATAATTTGATTTGTAAAATATTAGGCGAAGGATATATATACATCGGATGTGATGCAATTCGCGAGTTTTTAAAGCGTCGAGATAAAGCTTTCATTTGAATAAATAAATAAATAGACAAACCGCCGTGTCCGATTCTCCGTGGCGGAACTTGAATTACGGAATACTCGTCGGGAAAATCGGCCCTTTCGCCATATCCGACAGCCCGTATCTGACATACACAAAGCACTATGAGTATATCCCTCTTTCGCGAACGGAAGACTTAACATTATCCCGAAGAGTAGCTCACCCTTATCTAGGATGATCTGTAATCGCCACGATAGCGAATCCAAGCCTCTGGAACGCGAGAGTTTTTTCGCCGCTCGTCTTATCCTCGTCAACCTGGACAGCCGCTAAATTGAATTTTTTTTTTCAGACGAAAGGCCACGCTTGATTCGATTGGTCGGATCATAGGAGGACTGTTTGATCACGTGATACCTGAGATCAGGATCACGGTCGGATGTGAATTGGATGCTGGGCTTTTCTTCATCGTCAGATGAAGCGCTCTTAACGCTTCTTCTTGTATAAGTCTATTAATCTGTGAGTGTTCGCGAATGTAATAATGCAACGTCGCTCTACATAAGTATATCATCACATAAATCTTTTTTTCTCTATCCGCACATTTTTATATTCTAAATAATTGAATATTTTCAATTTAAATTCAATGTGTGACTTGTAAGAAAAAAATAATTCTTAATTTTGCATAAAATGATATATCATTAAAACTCTATTTTATCGTATTTAAAAATATGACGCATTTTTTAAATCAAACGAGATAAAAAATTATATATAACAAACCTCAATTAAATTTGGAAACATTATTTTTAATACTTTTTTGATAAGTAATTCAATATAAGCATTTATTCCATTTTACAATTAACAAATGAATAAATTAAATAAAGCACACACGCATCTCACGATTTATAAGACAGCTCTATATATATTTGGCGAAGTTTGTATCCAGACAGAAAGTAACGTGTCGATAAATATAACAAATATGAAAAATCAAAATGTTGATGTTTACAAATTTCGACTTTAGCTAACGCGACGAGAAAATAAAGTAAAATATTGTTCGTCGTAAGAATTTGTTGACAAGGCAACGAAATGTGTTCAGATTCGGGATTTATGCAAGATCATAACTCAGATTAAAACTGCTGAGCGTCGCATACTCGACCACCTGTCGCATAATTTCTGATCTTAAGTTTCGCCGCCGTCTTGTCCCCCTCCTCCTCCCGACTCGCGGAACGCATGAATCCTAGACAAACTTGCGGATTTCATAGAACTCTTTTACAAGATTCTTCCTTATTCTCGATAATAAATCAAATGAGACTCGAGACTATTATATTTCAATGTCAATTGTATTCCAAATAATTCCATTATATCCTCTACTATCCTATTATTATATATTATTACGTATTTTAAAATGCAAGAATTTTATATCTACAAAATTTTAAATATTACGTGTCGCATATAATTATTATAATTTTATATTATAATATTTTATATTATAATATAATTTTAATATAATTTTAATATAATTTAATATTATTTTAATATAATTTTATATTATAATTTTCTTCATAGCTGCATTATAAATTTATATTAAGATTCTACAAATCTTATATTTTTAATGCTGTTCTATCTTTGTATCGATTGAAGTAGATACACGAATGTAATAATGAATCCGGCCATTTAAATCAAGGATCGACTCATCTTTATAAAAACTACTTCCAGTTATTTTAATCTACTATTTTTTACTGATATTTTACTTCGCAAAATATATTTGGCTCTGACATGGTACCTAAATGGTTAAGGCAATGGCGCAGTAATAACGATCTGATACAACGTATCAGACCTCAAGGACAAGGCAGAGGGTTTAGAATGGACGAACAGGTGCGTTTAGGCAGTCAATTTTGCATCGTCGCGTGCTTTCGTATTCAAATACCCTCGGCAGAGCAATTTAAAACTCGTTTGGGCACTAAGAGGCAACCTCTCGCCAATACGAAGCGATTTCGTGCAGCATCTGGTCCAGACAAGAATCTAAAAGGAGAAATAGAAAGAAACACCCAAACAAAGTCAAGAGAAAAGCTGGACCATCAAATAAAAGAATCGCAAAAAAAAAAAAAAAACAAAAAAATAAATAAGTACCTTATCTCTTTACGGGATATTTCTTTTCAAAAGAGTAGAAGAGACGATTCCCGAATTTAAAGATAACATAAATTATTAGGCACTATCTCAAAAACATTATATCTGTATAATCTATAATTAGTGAAATGTTAATAAAAATTACAATTTAAAAGATTCTTATAAACATATACACATAATCAACTTTTATCTATTTCTCAATTCTTTTTCAGATAAAGATATTATTCGTTAAAAATAATTAAATAAAAATAACTTAAAATTTACTTAAAATAAAAATTAAAAAATAATCCATGTAAAATTTGAAGAAAACAAAAGATTACAAATTTGATAAAAACATAAAACAAAAAAATAAACGCTTCAAAACAATAGCTGTGATGCATGAAAAATATAATAGAAACGCGATAATTCCAAATATTTAAGCTCAAGATTCCTGATAATCATTGTTATATCAGAGAGTGACATAGAGAAAGAGGAAGAGAGAGTAGAGATAACGGAATTCCAGAATCCTACAGCTATTCAATGATCATGAAGGGTCACGTACATCCGTTCATGCGCGACCGGCTATCGATATAGCCGGTGAATAACTGTCATTGCTAGAACGTTGCGGCCCCGGCAAGGCTATCATTACTGATAATTGCGGCCGACTAACACCTCGTCCTACCTGAGAGAATCGGATCTTATCCTCGCGCCTTACGTCTCGTTCTTACATCATACGCCGTAAATAGACAGCGAGCGATATGACAAGAGAATGTCTATGGGAAAAGGAAGAACGAGTGGAAAAGAGCAATCAAAGTTTCTTCCGGAGTAAAAATGCGGAAAAAATCTTAAATTTTAAAAATACTATAAAAATATTATATGTAGAGCTATATTTCGAGGGCAATCGCGAATCGCCGAGTCTAAAATCGGACGGATATGCGAGTAGAGATGATGGAGAGAGGAGGAGTTAATGTAGTACCGTTCTTCTTCGTTAATTCTTCTTTTTGCCACCTTATATCGATGAGATAATTAAACGAAATCCTGACAATCTAATCAACATACGTCAATAATATTCTCATTCCTTTCATTGTATAGAACGAAAAAGGAGCAAACGGATGAACGATATCAACGTAATCTCATCCTGCGTATTCGTTTCGTTAAATTCTACTTAACAAAGTTTCGCTGAGCATCCGAAAAAAAGTAATCATAATTCATTTCTCGGCAGTCTCTCGCGCGCGATAAATCGTCTAATCGTGGGTCCAAGATCGGAGTTCTAGAGAGATGCTGTTTACGTTCGGCCCGTTTTAAGCGCCGTGGGGCCCCTCTGAGTCTGCCTTTGTAAGGTGAGAAATTCACATATGAAACATTTTGCTGTTTATAACTTTGAAATCTGATTGCCGCAATGACGCTGAGTTAAAAACGCGACGAATAAATAATTATAAAATTACGAAGTGTCTATTTAAATTCTTTGGAAAAGATTCTCAGTGTTCTCCAAATTTTTTTCAGATATAGTAAAAAATATCTCGAGTTGAGATAATACCTATTTTTTTTCTCAGAAATGTCTTATAAATTATTTCAGTTATTTTTTTCTTTATCATTTATAATTGCATTGTTATTTAGGAAACTTTATGTGTTCTAGTATAACGATGAAGAGCAAAATTGTATATATAATTTAATATAGAATTTTCAATACAACATTGCGTACGTAGAGGAATAAGATCTTGATTATGATATAAAGTAACAATCTTGTACGCATATGCCTATAACGTGTGCTTGTATATTTCACGCGCGTGGTAAAGTATGTCTTTAGCGCCTACGAAAAATTCTGTTATAATAGCAGGTTCTCTATACTATACCATTGAGAAATTAACCGAACAATTAATAAAGCAGTATCGTCGGCGAAATCTCGCGCTATATTCTCCAACCTGTAATTTATCCTCAACTCTTTCCATTGTATCCTCAACTACGCCTTCCACAGCTCCATACGCAGCTCCATACACGACTTAATTAATAAACCCGAAATTATAAACACGTCCGAGCGACTCGACGAGTAAAAAAGATACGAGAATGCGGTTTCGAGAGCGCAAAGTCGGGCATTTTACAATCGCGAGAGTTTCGTGCATTTCAAATTCATTCCTAACGATAGTGATCGGCGAGAACGCGAGGGGAGCTCCGTAGAAAAAGAAATCATAATTTATACGTCGCCGTTGTCGGCACGAACGATAAATCCGCCGGCCAACATTCTCGGCCGGACGCGCGTCTAAGTGCGGACGAAAGTTACCCGGGCCGCCTAGGGTGTCCATTATTCCCAGATAATTACATACTTCTCCCTCAGGAATTTTCGAAATGAGTTTCAGCCCCGCTCCACCGCCGCGGGATTGGTCCAGACGATGGTCTGCCCACGGCATTGGCGCCGATAAGTTTTTCTATGCCCGGTAAAGTACCACGTCGTAAAAGGAAACGGCATTTCTCTCCCTTTCTTTCAAAAAGCATATATTCGATGAAAAAATTCAGGCCATTGTCTAAAAGAAAATAATAGGCCGAGCCCCGATGAAATTCTCATATTATCTACTAGAATGTCTAAAAGCAGCATTGAATCGGCTATTATATTTTTGAAATCATATAAATGTGTTTAAAAAAAAAATGATGTACAAAAATACCGTTTGCAATTTTAAGAAAGCTTAACAAAATTTTATAGATCCTTTCCCTGCTATCCTAAAAGGAATTAATTAGCGCGCGAATAGAGAGATCGTCGTGAGGTAATAACAGGGAATGCTCTTAGCGTACCTTTTATGAGGCACTAATATATTTCGGCTGCTCCTTATTTTGCATTTTACGCAGATCCTTTAGTATTCCCATACTTGTCAACCTACGAGTAATTTTCGCTTATCGCACCGTCTGACTACTAATCTCGATAACCATCGGGCAACTAATCTCGGGCAAAATGTATATAATATAATAATAAACATCTCTATCAACCTACTTAACGTTATCTCCTTTCTGTACTCACGTCTAATTGCAACTGCAACTACGAATCATGCAACCCTGAACAGGTCGCGATCTCAAACTCGATTTCAGCAGAACCGCGTCGCGGTCGCATGACGCGATCCGTTCCAGATTATGTTCCATTGAACCGTAAAAGCCAAGCTTCCGTGTTCCGGCTAACCGTTAAGCATAGCGGTAATGTACGACGATGGACAGATGGGTGGAGACGAAGAGATCTTAGAAATAGCAAGAAACGAGTGACCCATTTCACGAAGCTTGACAGGTTGACAACTATTCGATCTGTCGATCTGGCGATTAAAAAAAAAAAAAAATGATATATTTAATATAATAGCGCATCTTCTCTATATGTGTCTGTGCCGATTAAGCATGATTATCTGACATAGCTCAAAGGAACTTGGAACTTTTGTATAAAATAAAATCCACATTGAAAATTAAATTTTAAAAAATGAAATCATATATAACCTTTGAACTACTAAAATTTAATCTCGTAAAAACTCTTCATTTTTTATCATATATAATTTAGGACTAACAAGTCTTATCGTTTTTTGAAAAAAATCTAGTTTTCCAAAAGAGAAGGATCATTAAAAGCGTTTTTTAGTCCCCACAGGATTTTGAAAAAACAATTTGTTTGTATTGTATAATCATTTAGAATGTCAAAAATAACCATTAGATGAGAAAGAATCCATAAAATTAATCCACCAAAATTAATTATTAGTCTAGATATATTACTATGGTCTAAGCCCTTTTCATAATTAACAAATAAATTAATAAAATATTTTCATTCATTATTTCTCACCTAATAATTATTTTTAACATTCCTAATCCTACAACACAAACAAAAATGTTTTTTAATAATCCTGGAGACCAAAAAACGACCTTACTGATTCTTTTTCTTTGTCAAAGAATTCGTAGAAAAATGAAAAATAGCTAAACCTCCTTCTTAGAATATCTTTAGGATATTATATGGATAAAAGGGAATGCGAGAAACTCGAGGATATCCCTCGACGGGATTGTAGCACTACCAAATTCAAAGCGTGAAGTATAGTTCGATCGAGTTTAGAGCTCTATAGGGCGGTCGGAGTAAAACAGGTTACAACAATCGAGCGACACAGACGTTCACATTTGCGTGCACATTTTGGAAGCTAACAATAAGTATCTACGGATACGTTTGTATATATTTTTTTGTTTCTAACTCATTTTTCAAAGTTTCTGTATAAAGTATTTGAGAGGTGCATTTCATATAACATTTTACAAAAGTTGCGTCGCGACGTAGATTATTACTCTGCAGAGCATTCTTCTAGCATAAAAAAATATGTAACATTACATGAATAATATAAGAGTAAAATTACATAATAAATAATAGAAAAGTTATACATTCTTATTATTTATTATATAATTTTACTATTATTGTTCATGTAATTTTGCAATATTTCTTACAGTGCGGTGCGATGGTGTCTATATACTCAGATAATATCGTTTGCAACGAGATCTGTGAAAATCAAGAAAGGAATTCCGCATGACGGGCGCGCCATTATCAACCGTTAGAACTTTTATAATCTCGATCGTGTGCAACACGATGACGATTCTGAACGCGCCACGCCTCAGGATCTGCCGTCAAGCGATGCGGAAAGAGCGATAGAGAAAGAGAGAACTCAACAAGGTCAGTTTCTCGGCGGCATCGGCGACCACGTGCTCGATCTTCAGATTCTGACGCATTTTCATGGATTCGGTTTGCTCGCGCGATGAAGATAGCTATAAACGAGCATCCGTAGCATCGCCGCCGTGCCTTAAAAGGGTAAGCGGAATGGCGATCCGGGAATTAGATTGCGGGAGCGTACCTGCCAGGTGCCAGGTGTAAACACACTAAGACACGATCGTTAGAGTTCCTCGATACCGTCAAGCGGCAGATCAAGAGCATGCCTCCTCTCTTCCTTGGTCACTCTTTCGGCGCGGATTGGAACCTGCTCTGGAAAATCGAAAGCTGCGAAGACAGAATGCCTTTTCTTATGACTTGAGCTACGTCAACAGCGGCGTTCAATTTATACATTTATTTTGATTTATTTTATCAATTTACATTTTTCACGATGTTTCAAGTCATGCACTCTCAATGTGACGAAAGTAAGTTAAGATGTGTATAATATATTCTCAAATTGCAGAAGAGACAGAGTTGACAATTGTACGAATTACTACTGATTCCCGACTAAGTATCAGATGTGAGATTACGATTACGCGGAGGGCAAAATTAAATGTGATGCGATTTATTAATTGAATAGATCGATTATCAAAATCGATCATTCCTTCGTTCGATCAGTGACTTGCACTGCGATGTGAATGAACCTTAAGCCTTTTTCAAGCGAGTGTCTTTCTCTACGAAAATTATCCACCTAAACCCTAAACATTCCTCTGAGCTAATTAAGCAAATATTATCTCACGAATATAGTATCTAATCGTCTGCTTGCCGACTTTTAGCACGCGGCGAGATAGAAAACATATAGCGCGCTATGCTAGCAATTCGCTAGCAATGTGGCATGATTTTTGAACGTTCGGCAATTTCTCCGTAAAATTTTAAACGAGCAAATCTATAATAATCGTTGTTCATTACATTCCAAGTAGATTCCACGAAATTATAGTAAAACTGACAGTAATATTCTTCAGAAGAAAACGTCAGAGATCGTAATAAAATTTAGATTTACTGCTCGCAGTGTGTATTATGTCATTTACAGAGCAAAACTCCTTTCGAAGTAGCTTATTATTCTTTCGTGTAACATTTTATTGCCGACCCTACCTCCTTCTTTTTTCTCCGTGATTGATTTACGTCGCTGACATGCGAAGAAACGTCATTAGGATCCTACGAGAGGCGCCTCGTCCTTTTTCACCTTTGTTTCTTTTTCCTTGCGTGGCTGCCACTGTTAAACGCTGTGCTTGTTGCTGGTATACGGATATATATACACACTGTTTTTGGAGCAGATGTCAGTGAGCTACCAATGTCATTAATTTAAAGGGATTAATACAGCGTATTATGTGCCCGCGTAGTTTCCAGCTGATTTTGATTAATACCGTCATTAATAAAGAATACAATGTCTTAAGTATCCATCGTTACAGATTAAACTCAGAGTATCTCGCATCAACCACTGTGTATCCATTACATAAAGTTGATATGGAATAATCAATGACAATAGCGCATGAAAATCTCAGGATTTAAAATTATTGGTTGCACTATCACTTTGATACGTCACGTAATTAATTTATTATAGAATATTTTAAAAGCGTGAAAGAAATCACTCTCTCTTTCTCCCTGCAATTTTAATTTTAATTTCTAATAATAAATTTATATAAACAGCATGTTTCGTCTGGAGAATAAAATGTTGGAGGTAGATTCGTGTAAAAATTATATAATAAAATTACACAGACGCGAAAATGACTATTATCAAAAAGCGCAATAATGCAAAATTTCATACACCAGACAGCACCTGGGATTCTTGCAAAGGCAATTTCGCGCGCTAAAAATTTATACGTGTCACACAGTAAACGACGAGAGTATACAAGAAATATATTTCAACCATAGAAATCCCGCATTCATCTTTGACGGTATCATTAATCCCAGGCGCAGTCTCGCCACATTGTGGAGATGCGAATCATCGTGCATTTGCATTAACCCTGAAACACTGTGTGATTTTTATTAGCAAGAAGGTCGTAGTTAAACACTTTCTACGTATATTCAAGATAATTGATACAGCATCTCTAATAAAAATATAGTGAAATATTTAAGAATATATTTCTGACCAAAAGTTGCTCCAATATTTTATAGCAGCTGTAAATATACCAGGGACAAAATGGGCTGGCAAAATTAATAAAATTTAAATAAATAAATAAACAAGTGTTTATACGACCAAACTGGCAATTTATTGTTTGATTATTATATCACGACGTTTCGACCGTATGGTTTTGGTCCTTATCAAGTGAACTGACATTGTGTCCACTATGTTTGGAATACTGAGATCGACAATATTCGTCGATCTCAGTATTCCAAACATAGTGGACACAATGTCAGTTTGACATTTCGATTTTTCTCTTTCTACTTTTTAATTATAACTTTCACTTGATAAGGACCAAAACCATATGGTCGAAACGTCGTGATATAATAATCAAACAATAAATTGCCAGTTTGGTCGTATAAACACTTGTTTATTCATTTATTTACTGGCGACATTTTTAAAATTAAACATAATTAAATAAATGAAGTATCTCTATTTAATAGCATTCCGAAAGAAATTTATAAGCGTGACTAGTGAGAACTGCTTGATCAAAACTCATTTCGGAAATTTCATGATACTTTCAACGATTGCAAATATAGTTAAAAGAATAATGTCCTGTTCGTCGGAAAGGAGATTTTTCATGCGTGAAAAATTTCGAGATCGCGTGACGGTCATAATCTACGATGGAGCGGGACATCATCGTGTATACATGTATATATATATATATTCTAAACGCGTGAGATGCACGCATATATTCTCGCGAGACTTAAACGGTGACTTCCTCGTGAGATAAAACGTCGCGGTACGGGACCCCTTTCGTTTCGCTCTTTCCATCCTCCCTCCCCTTTCCTTAATGTACATTGCTCCCATCGACTTCCTCGTCCCCTGTATCGTTATCGCGAAGCCACAGTTGACATGGGACGAGCATTACGTAAGACGTACATGAGCTGTGGATTGAACGCGCGCGCATACGTAGCCATCGATACATATACGTGTGTATGCATCCGAATGTGCATCCATAGCGGCGCCCCGATGTGTGCATTCAAGCCTGCGAGCATGCAAATCCGTACACGCGTATCGGTATTAATATCGAATGTAGGCAGCAGCGGCAGCAGCAACATCGTGCAAAAGGTACACGGGGACGAAAACGATAATCAGACTATGTATAGTGTTTGTGTGTGTGTATACATGTATGCATGCACGCTTGACATAGCGCGAGATGAACAAACGAATCTGACCGATGATGCCGGATCGTGATTGCCGGGAAGTCTCTTTCTTTCTCTCTCTCTCTCTTGCTATGGTGATGCAGTCGCAGCGAGACGAATCTCCCGTACCGTAATTTGTTTCGTTAAAACGTCGTGTATACGTGATCGCTCTTGGTACACTCCATATGGGTTTCGATTTCCCTTGCGGATCCTTTCGATTAATGGGAATTAATGAAACTGCATTCCGGTGAAATGGGACAAGGGAAGAGTTTGTTCCGGTAGCGATTTAATCAATTAATAAGAGTAAAGATCTCTTCCCACATAATATAAAGACTTCATATACAAAATTGTACATTCTCAATCACAAAAATCAATGATTTTAATAATAAAATAATAAGATTTGATATGTTAAAAATAATGCGGCTGTAATTTCTTATTATTTAATAAAATTACTCGTGGTGTTCTTCTATGATTATCTTAATTAGAAAATTCAAAAAGAAGAAACTGTAAAATTTCATGCTATTCCAAACAAGTACTTAAATAGCTTCAATTACCGTCAAATTTATCGTTGAATAGAAAGTTTTGATTAAAGTTTGATTTTTCTAATATAATGATCGCATGGAATCTAATAGTAATAATATAAAAAATCATTCGACCATAATTATGTGCGATGCAAATGTTCTTCTTCCTACAGTATATAGAACCTCATTATTGTCTTCTATTATAGTGCATCTTTTAAAGAAATATGCAGTCAATTATAACATAGACAACAAGAGAGGCTCTTCTAGATGAAAATTAAAATCGCGTAAAAATCGTGAAAATGTGGGTGGAGGAACAAAGGATTTCTTAATTAACGAGGGTTTGCTCGCTAATAACGATGCTATTATTACGATACCATGATCCATTAACATTTATCGGTAAAGCAGCTGTTGTCTCGCCCGTTCGATCGACTATCGTTTAATTGGGGTCAGCCGATTAGCTTGCGTTTAACTTGGAATATACATAGCCGGCAAAAAGAGGGTCACCCGCTTCATCATCGCCTCGATCATCGTCGATCATCGTCATCACGATCATTAGTAGGTCGGCAATACGCCGCGCCTCACGCAATGTTTAGAATATAATTGAATAAAGTTATTTGGAAAACAACAGCTAATCAAGTAGAGTCCATTTTTTCCGATGAATACTTTAATAGAAAATATTTAGTAACAATGGGCAATTTCGCAGTTAATTAATAACGGTTTGTTAACAATCAGAATTTTTTCACCTGTTGAAATTTCAATTCCCAATGTAATATGATAAGATCTTCGTGTAAGACAATTATAATTAAAATTTTTTTTATTTTTCTTAATATTAATGATGCTTTTATTCATCATCACATAAGTATCTCTATATTTTATATGTCAATCTTATAATGATGTTAACATATAAATTAAAATAACTATGCATATACACGCTATATGATATGAATTAATTGATTCGAAATCATGGGGGCAGAAACGCGCGGGATGTCATTACGACAGATAAGCACATAGCAATGACGGTGGATAGCGATGCGGCATGATCGTTACATCGGACGCTGCGAAGCGTATTCGAGAGTGATGATTGAAGAAACTGCGAGCGTTTACAAATTCAAATTATCATGATGAATGACGGCGGCGCGATGGCGGGATGAACGACGAACGAACGTAATGACAAGCACGCTGTTCGATAGTAGTAATTTTCTGTGACGTTTCGCGGGTGGAATCCTCGTGCGACCGTAATACTCGATAATTGATCGAAGAGATTGGAGTTCTATACCTCGGGCGAAACGTTTCCGAGTCACCCATCAACGATCCTGCTTTCGTCTCTCTTCTCGTCTCATCAAACATCAATTATGTAAATGCAACGGGAGGGACTAGAACTCGCATCGAATAGATCGGCGGGATTAGAACGGTGTTTGCGCGAATCGCGGAATAAATCATTTCAATTATTTCCAGCGGTCGTACAATCGACCTTCAAGGACGAGGCCGATCAGAAAATTGGATCTTTCGATTCTGCGATCCTGAGATACACCATTAATAATCTTCTTCTGCCCTCTCTCCCTTCCTCCCGCCGATCGTAAGTCCTCGCGAAAGTCCATTTCACTTTCGTATCGGTTCTAGAGAAGGCGAATCCGGCGGGCCGCGAATGATTCGAGATTCCGATGGCCGCGGCCGATTACGAGCAAGAGAGTGGCTGATTTACGCTGGTGTAATTAAACGAATTAGCCACACGGCCAAGCTGGCGAAATAGCTCGTCTCAAAAGTCACGCACATTGCGCCCGAGAGATACAATCTGTTTTTAATTTTCTCGGTTGCGTTAAAGTTTGATCTCTCGAGTGCAACGCTCTAGCAATTTATCCAGGAGGAATGTTTCAATTGCCGTAAGAATGCGTGAAATAAACGGGAGGACAACAATCCACCTATTGGGATAACTCCGGACCTTGATACGACTCCTTCCTTCATTTACGTGATTCGCCGCCGACCGTGGGTCTTATCCCGAAAGCAATTACGCCGGGGTTACCCTGCCAAAGGGAGAGACTCTGCGGCGTCTCCCTTTCCATTACTTTTTAACCTCGCGAGCGCGGCAGTCGGCCATCTCCGGATTCAATTGAACGCGCGGCGAGCAGGACGGAGGCGTATAATATCTCGATTTTACTCGCGCGAGCCTTCGTTCGTCTACGTAGACCGAAGACAGGTAAGAGAGTAGGCTTTGTTTCGAAAGCAATCGGTCTTCCGCCGGCTCTCCCACGACCGCGCTGCCGACGCGATTCATGACAGAACAAATTACAGATCGGCAGAAAAAGACCATCGGCGGTTCATTCGCGGCTGTCCCGAGACGCGCGCGCGATACAGAGTTGTGAGTCGCAAATTAATGGCGGCCATAATTTCGGCCGATGATGATGTATCGATGCTAAATGCAACGGCGGAGTCGCCGCGCCGCCGATTATTCACGGAATGTTAGCCCGATCTCTTAATCGCCGCAAGGACTTGCCGAGGGTTGCTTTAAAAAGCATCGTCTAAATCTGATAGAGATATAATGTATTGCACGAAATAATAGTATGATCTAATTAAGAGACATGATTTCGATATTCAACTCTCTTCTAATGCGCATAATGAAAAATAAATTAATTTCAAAAATCACGCAGACTTAACTACGGACTAATTAAACTAATTAAAATAACATGTATCAAGAATTGATCTAAATCGTTCACTGTGTCAACTGCTTGTAATATATACAGTATTATTTATGAAATATAAAAAAAATTTTAGTTCTATCTTCAATAATACATCCTTTGCGGAGATCGTAGTTCTCTCTCAGGAGAGAATTTGAACAGGCGCGCATTTAAAGAAGAAAGAAGCACGGAGAATCGCAAGATTATGACTCGAGCCGGACGGAAATACAGCGCGCGGCCGATTTCGACCCGTTAGCCTAATTTCTCATTCCCGCGCCAAGGACGACCAGAACGACTTCTGTTCTGTCGTGCAGTCACACCGCACCGGGGGTAGAGACGTCGTCGTGTCCACTGTGTCCACCGCACGCGTATATACCGGTTATTATCTTTTCGCATTTTTCGGTCGAGATTATTCTCGAAACGAATGACCCTCTTAGGCCTCCAGACCGGATCATTAATTTGAGTTCGAGAATGACCGGGCGGGGGGGGAGTAATGCCGCGGTCGCGCAGAGGTGCGCCTACAAAAGACCTTAGCGCGGCCCACCCCGCGTGTGCCGTCTCCGCAATCGCGCTCCTCTCTCACCAGAGTGATTTAAATAAAGGGTAAAGGACATTTCAAGGCTGACGGCAATTCTGTTCAATTTATGCGCGCAGACCCGATATATAATCCCTTTCGCTTTTTTTTCCATTTTACTCGCCGAGCCGTCGAATATATAAGAACGAGATAAACTTACGCATTAATCAAAAGTGGAAACTGCTCCTCGAGATGCTGTACCGGCTGATTCAAACGCCAAGTCAGTTAAAACAAAATGCATATAGGTATCGCGTTCACTTTTAAGACGCAAATTGCTCATCACGTGAAAAAAGATTAACAAAATATATTTTGCGGTCAAAAAAAATAATGAAAATTCGAAAAAAAATTAACAAAAGATAATATATCGAAAAAGAGATTAACAAAATATAATATATTTTGCGGTCAGTGAGATAATCAAAATTTTACTTAAAAAAATCGCATTTTGTATAAAGTATTCGCGAACGAGAGATTATTCGCGTCAATCCAAACATACTTTTCAGATGCTTCGCGCGCATCGTCATCGTTTCCGAGGGACAGTAATAAATTCTATTCCGACCGTTCGTCGTTCGTACGTAAATCAATTCTGACGGCTCGAAAGAGTTTCCGCGTATGCATCGACACCAGGAAGCGGAAACTCGAGATGTAACGGTATCGATGGTAAAGGAAGGTCATTTACAGCAACATTCTGTGTATTCGCGCGACGCTGCTACGACTGACGTTACCAAAGCCATGTCGGTGGATAGATAGATAGGTAGACCGATGCCAACTAATACATGCTCGGCAGGTCATCGTGGAGTACAATTGGCTTCATCTCCCGGCACACTGTCTGTTTGTGCGCGTTATCTCCGAGAAAAAAAATTGTTTCTCGCATCTCCGTCTGAGATAATGTTCGAACTTCTCTGATAGCGAACGATATATCGTCCCACGAATCACGCGACCCGCGTCCGTCATATTTTCGTATCATTTCAGCTTTATTATCCATGATATTTGGGTGATTACTGCTCGATTTTATTTCTCCTTTTTTCTATTTCCAGCAATGTATTCTTATCAATGTGATCTTTTGTAGAAAAGAATTAATTTGTATAAAATGTGACGCAAATTAATTATTCAACATTTCACGAAAAATATTGTATTTAATTATTAAAGTTTATTAATGTTTCAAATTTTAATATCAAATAAAAATATTATTTATTATTAAAAAAAAACATAGTTACGATTGAAGTACTTTTTGATGTCAAAATTATTACGAAAAGATAAAAAACTTGACAAAGCGGCTTTTTTACGCGCGATGGAAGTATAGATAGTGCGTTAAAGGGATTTAATTCAACAAAAATTCGCCTCAGTATCAAATTACAGATTAATAATCACACTCACGTGTTCGTCCACTGAATACGTCAGTTCCCCGTCGTCGTAGAGAACGAACCATCTCCTCTGCCATCTCTGCAACATAGAAATCATATCGATTTTTAGAAAAGATTTTAAATTACGATTTTCACACTACAAAATGTCAAGAAAACATTTATATATGTATGATTTATTGTATCATAAATAATAAATTTTATAAAACAACAATAATTAAATTCTTATAAATTATTTATTCGTTTGTCACTTTTGTCACTAGGATAAAATAATGAAATTTTTTTATCAGTTTACTAGATTAAATAGCAATGAGCGCAGATGAGGAAAGCATGGATAAAATTTGCAATTTTCGTAGAAACGTATTCTTCTTCTGTATACCGAGAGAAAACAATTTCGCGCGATTCAAGGTTGAATCTGTTCAATTCGCTTTAAAGAATCTTTCTAAGGCCTCCCGCTCTACGTCAGCTGGACAATTAGCACGCGGCAGCCGTTAATTAGAAACAAAGTCGGTGAAGAGGAACAAGAAAGAAGAAGCGCAGGCAGCGGGTGCAGCAGCCAGCAACGGATCGTCACGATTTCTCTTTCGTTTTCTTCCACCTGCGAGCGATGTTGTTGAAAAACTTATCCGAACCGCTTCGAACACCTTTCGCGCGCGGCGTTTCTAAAGAAATCCGCGCCAATCTATCTCTTTCGCACTTTCGCGTTCAATCCAACATGCAACTTGAAAAGCGCTATCTTAAAAAAATTTATCGTAAAAAAAAAGATTTTTACTTTCAATAATAAGAGCAATTTGTCTAATTTTCTACGAGCGCGCGAAGCGTGAACGCTCGTCATGTTGTATTCCACGCATTATTTTCATACAAATTTGTCGCGATTAGAGAAAAAAGGCGCTTTTACATCGCGCGTTATCATGCCAATGATATATCTCGTCATTTGCTCTGTGATAACGGCCGCGAATTTGATGGACGCGGATTGAAAGAAACCTCTCGATATGTACAAGACGTGCGTGCGAGCGCGCACGGCGTACATATGAGAGCTTTACGCTTTACGATTGTATGCAAATGCACACAAAGTGTAAAGTTTGTGTCCGACCGCAGGCACAGTTATATGCAGTTATGCGATACCTTTGGTCATATCGCTTTAACCTCCTTGTCTACCGCGGCGATGGGCGCGATGTCCCGCGGGCGAACGCACATTGACACAGAAAACGTGAAACGCTATTCCAATCGAACTTTTGTAAGTCGAAAAATATACAAGCTTTATTTAAATAAACATTATAAATCGAGGGAAATTAAATTAATAAACGCTAATCAAAGAATTAATATATGCGCTTTTTTCGATTTTTATCATCTCGAAAAATATTTTTGTACGTAATAAAGGACGTGAAAAGACGTAAAACTTAAAATTTCTTCTGGAAATTTTAAGAAAGAATTCTCTTAAAGTTATTAGTTTCATCGAGAAAAATTTTCTTTTCGATGTGCAAATTTTCAGAATTTTTAGCGTTAATATTTTCTATTCAGAAAATAATATAATAAAATAAAGATATATATCTTTTATAAAATGTGTAGGATTATTTCTATTTTTTTCGCAAATTACTTTTTGCTATAATGTATACTCTTCTATTGAATTTCTTTAAATTGCATCATTCGTATGCAAAAGACGGAAAAGAATCTAACGTGACATACTTTTGAAATATGTAATTGCAATAGAAACATCAGTGACATTCATATATAACTATGACATGACAGGAAATGCATTAAAATGTGCTATTTAAATAATACGAATGCGGGTTTGCGGTCGAAAGAGCCAATTTCTATACCGCGGCGCGACGTAGTCGAGTTGAATCTCGCATTGTATTGCTTTTATCCGCAAAGGGACATTGTATGTCATCGTCCCATCGTAGAAATGTGGGGGTAGGAAGGGGGCGGGGGAGGAGAAAGAACGAGGAATAGGCGCATAGGATACCGTTGTAAAATCGCTAGGGACGAGATGACCGAGGTGAACAGATTTCAACCTACACAAGGCGGCGGTATCTTCATCTGGTAATTATTCACTAGGGACTTTGCAAGAAAGAGAAAGAGAGAGAAAAAGATAAAGATTCGTGGCGTACGTGGTCTCCGACACGTGTGTGGGAAGATCTCTCACGGAGGAAGAGAAGAAAAATGAAGAAGAAGAAGAAGAAGAAGAAGAAGAAGAAGAAGAAGAAGCGAGGTTCGATGCCTGACTGAACAATACGCGAGAGGATTGAGATCATACGAGAGAAAGAGAGAAAGCAAGGAACTGTTCTCGCTGGTACACGTAATCTCTTCCTCATAACGCGTATTGTAAGAGCCAATGAATATTTTGAAACATGTCGATGGGCTTGGAAAGCCTCTTGATTTTAAGACTCGGTTATAAAAGCGATATTTTCTCATTTTAATCTTGTGAAATTTCAAAATTAAATATTGTCGTCATCAGTTTAGAAAAACAGTATTAAATGCGATTTTCAAATTTGTGTGAATGGAAGATTATTCATTATAATATAAAGATTATGAATAATTATTGTACAGAGCATGTATATATAAATTTTATTACTCTCATTATATTATCAAAGAATCATTATCATCATAAACGCAAATAGATCTCGTCTCATTAAAAATTTTCAAGATCTTTGTAGAGCTCATTAAGGATCAAATATTCTTTAGAGTGCATGTCGTAATTTCGTATATTTGAAAGACTCGCATAATCCTGACCTACCGCATCTTTCTGCTTTATAGGCGGCCGTTAATACCGCCTACGGACTCGGGCTTTTCTGGTTCGACCAGTTTCAAACATCCGGAGCAGTCATCGAAATTCCTAAAGTCGAACAGCACGACTAATATTGTATATTGCAAATATATCATTGCGAAATCTCTATATACAAGATAATTTTTCGAATGAAACTTTCCCTAAAAATTTTTAAAATTGTGAGAGGATCATATGTATCCATAAAAAAATAGTTAATTAAAAAACCACCTATGATTGCTTTGCTTACTCTGTTGCAAGACGCATATTTTCTTGTATAAAGAATCTGATACAAAATTAAATATAAAATCTATAACGAGCGCAGTAGTATCGCTTCTTGAGCCACTTGTTTCCATTATTTTGTTTATTATATTTTGCACGCTGTAGAACACATGAAAATTGTTTAAATAAAGGGTTTTATTTGTTTCTATCAGCTTAATATCTGTAAGGGGGGGAGATAAAAATTATAAGAAATTCAGAATATTAAAGTGTTTTTCTGAAATGTATAAATTATTACTATGTATCTATTTTTTTTTTTTAATTTACGACAAATATAAATTATTACAAGTATAAGAAATGCACATTTTTTTGCAGCTATCATAAAATCAATGTTTTGTGAAGTATCCTGATTTTATCGCGAGCAAGCGCGCTATTATGACGAGTTGCATCTTCACTCTCGCACGCATTAATCCTTAGATCAGAAACGCAACTCCGCGTAACATAATTAGCCATGTAAAGTCATTACGTCCCTATTATGTTTTTTAATTGTACTCGTCAAGGAAGAAGGAAAAATTGCAAGGAAGTGTACGTCGCGTACACGCATCTGTCAAGTACCTCGTAGCTATCTTCTACTAATTGCATGTAGAGATGATGAGAATTTCTCTACTCCTCTCTTTTGATTTACGATTTATCCATGAATTTGGGAGAACGCAGCGAGGTGATCGTTGCAATTTTCGTAACTCGATGTATCTCGATTTTCTCTTACGACTTCCCGATCATCTATCGATCGAGCTTGGTAGCCCCACGTCATCGGCTCGCTATTTGTGTTTCGCCTCACAATCCTGCTGGCGTGGCCGTTAACGTGCTAGCTAGCATGCTACCTATGCGAATACCGTCGTTACCGTGGTCGCCGAAGGCCCTACCAACCACCGATCTCTGACCACAACGGTAACGTGACCTGACGCTATTCCTTCGGCGATCTCTCCATCGACAGAATCCCGATTCTGCCGATCCTATTTCCTGCGATCCCCAGCCGCTCTTCGAATACCGCGGTCGGCGAAAAGAAATATAGCGGATCCTTCCTAAGGATTCGCGGTACCGTCTTGGTATCGTGCCGAGTACAATATCGTTCTTATATTCTCTAGCTTGCACAAATAACAACGCAGAGAACGACGCTACCAGACAGTAACTAGATAGCTGTATTAGTTAAAAAAGCGATCACGATAACACAAATATAAACTACTAGCAATATATATATATATATATATATATGTATATGTTACTACAAGTATAAATTAAATTTATTATTATTTTGCGTTAAATATTATTTTTATATGCAATCCTGCGAAATGCATGACCAATCTTATTGTTCGAGAAAATTAATAGTCCAGGGAGAATCACATTTTAAGCCTAATTATTAATCCCAGCAAAATTTATTATGTCACGATTTCTCTTTATTTCTTCGGAGAAATTTATGAGCTGATAAAATGATCAAATACTTCACATTGCTCTTCAATGACTTCGCTTCGTGTCTTGCTCGTTGCAGTCGTACGTTGCAATCGTGATACGCGGATTGTAAATCGCTGTCCTGTAACGTCGTTTAATCCTCCGCCATACGAAAAGAGACACGTTAGTAACGGCACGGTGATAGCATGAAAAGTCACGCTCATAATAGCGTGACTAATACTTTCGCGCGAACATTCTAAGTCCGTTCTGTTGACACGAAATAAGCTCACATGTTGTTCACGGACAACATAGTTTCGAAAGAAACCGCAATCAATGGGAAATCATTTCCAATCATCATCTCGACATTTCATTGAATTGCACCTTCATCAATTTTATTTTCCACAAATCATTGAATGATCAGTTATTATTATTACTCAAATTACTTATCGTTTCCTTCGTACGGAATTTTTACATTACATTTTTTCTCTCTATTTCTATGTGTTTTATTATGCATTTAAATAAAGTACAACTCTCTCGTTCGTAATCGATGGAAACTACAATTAGAGCTACGATTATTAGTCGCTCGCAATTATATTGTCAGCAAGCTTAACTAAACCCGCAATTATTAGCCTCATTATTACGATCGTGATACGATCTGCGCGAATTCTCGTTATGACAAACTTTCCGTCGTAATTTAAACAGCACGATGATCGCGTCGCTGTCAATTAAACGAGTCAACAATGTCCAGCGCGCGATATGACGAGCCCGCGGCTCATTTAATTATCGAACGTTAGACAGGTGCATTGGGGGAAAGTATGTAATGGCCGGTGATGGTAGCCAGGCGGAGTGAAAGTCGAAATAACATCGTGCGACGTTCGACAAATAGCACGACGAAGAATAATCGTTTGTTCGGTTAATTGGCACGTCCTAAATACGTTAACCGCCCAGTGTAAAAGAAAAGGTCGCCTAATTTACGAGGATCAAAAATATTTTCGCGATCGCATTATGTGCAATGCTTAAATTCTGCATGTATTATATGAAAAAAATTTTAAATTTTTCTTGTAATCGCAACATTGTATCGACATTGCATCGTTCTCGAATGCGGGAGAAAGGTTCCGCGATCCTTCCAATCAAGTACAACCGGAGAAATCAGTTCTGCTACATCGCGCGCGACGACGATAAATCGCGCAAAAACGATCGATCGATCGATCGATCGATCGTTTCGGTCGACGTCGCTCGCGGCCCGTTCTCGTTATCAGCAATTGCAGAGGGAGAAAAAGAGAAATTGCCGGCCTCGATGAAAGTGACCATCGCCCGCTTCGGCGAGTGACAACCTTAGAGAAGGAATCTATCAAAATAATGATGTATTTTTCTTCGTGAAAAATGAGCGTCTTTATTCTTCGTGCTATCATTACGTAATGATTCCTATAATAAACTTTTTACTCTAAAATACGAGGCAAAAATTATTGTCAGCTGATATTGACAATTTGCATTACCGCACTGAAGATATGCAGTCTGACAGTTAAAGTGTGTTAAGACTCGACAAATAGCAGAGAGATCGATAACGTTCCTCGACGAAACAAAAGGAAAACAGTTCTCATGCCGGCGTGATCTTATCGATATACTATAATTGATCAACGTTTTACAACGGAAACGGGAACGTTTCCGCTAGGTGCAAGCTACGTTTCCAGGGTCACGTTGTAAACGAGAGAGCGATACGAATCTGCTTATGTCGAGCGAAACGACGAGAAGGCACGTCGCGGGTCATCGCTTTTCGCGCGCGCGCGCGACCAAGAACGCTTGGCAAAGTCACCCAAGGCGAGAGAACGATGATGATGAACGTCTCGCCTCGACACGAAACCCGGTTGATTTTTGCCTTCATGCTCTGCCAACCATGCGCCGCGGTAATTCGTCCAACTAGCGACCATGCGATCGGCCACGCCCGCAAGAAGAATCGACCATCGATGTGCTACCGCTATCGTTTCACATTCCTGGATTAAAACGCGATACGATCACACAGAGTCGGCGTTTAGTTCCCGTTCTGTTCTTAAGTAAATGTAAAGACAAATGATATGCTGCGAACGTGTGTTGTGTAATTCCAACTGTTATGGTGAAATCATTTCTTAATTATTTTATAAATTATCGATGAGTAATATTTTTCTTCTTAAATTTTTATTATAAAATATAAATATAATATAGCTTTTATAAAAATATAATTTTACTTCAAATCTTGATTTATTTAAATTAATTGAATCAAACATTGATCGATGATGTCGACATTGGACAATCGTGCTTTACTATTCAGTAACCTTCACATAGAAAAATGTAATTTAAAAATTACATACACACTACACTATATATGCGATCTGAATACTTTTTATTTACAATACCCAATCTTTGGTCAAGTAAAAATAGTCATGGTATAAAACTTTAATCGTAACGTAAACTACGCCCGAAGCTCAGGCGTACGCTTCAAGGTGAATCAAATTGCATCGAGAAAAACATATCGGGAGAAACAGGCGAAACGGAGCAGCCCTGAAACGCGAGACCTGCGGCGACCGTGAGAAAAGCGAGTGGCCCATATTTCTATAACTCGAACGGAAGAAATCCTCGAGCAATCATCCTTCGCGCTGCCTCCCTCGTTCCCTCTTTTCTCTTTCTCTTCCTCCTTCCTCATCGCGAACGCAAATCGGAATTTTGCCAAGGCGACTTTCCACCCACGTGGCACTAACCTTCCAGTCACTTTGTAATTTATCTGCGCCTGATACGTCAGATTTACGAGCCCAGAACGAAAGCGCGATCGAACGAAGAAAGGTAAAAAAAAAAAGGATACCCCGCGTCATAATTTGCACCCTGCCATAAACTTTGCGACACACTGTACACACCGTTATAAATATAAATGCGGTTTACAATGTTAACGCTATGCGCCTCACGCATGCATGAGAATTGCACGAGAGTAAAACGAGAATGGCAAGACCACGGTCGTGTTTAAGTTAATCTCATTTCAAATGGCATCATGATAAATGAGGAAAGAAATAAATTCACGTTCTGAAAATAGCACTGAATCGTAAATAATTATATTGAATATTAAACGTGTTTTTGGAAATGATTAATTGCATCTAAACATTGGTTATACATCGACGCAATTGAGAAATTAAAACTATTTATAAAAAAAACAATAGCGTTCATCAACATTTCTCATAACGCGATCGTATATTTCTTTTTTTTACGATTATTTTTTTTTTTTATGAAAGCGAGTCACGAAAATCGAGCGTGGATTATTTGGAGAGCGAAAGGATTGGATAATCGTGGTCATGGGAACGATGTAGATTTGGTGCGAGGTTTCGCATTATTCATACCGTGTAGAATCTAAATAAACTAGCATTAAAGAACGTAGCGTTCGAGAATCGGGACGAAGGGGCGAATCTCTTAATCGTTTATTTATCGCACAGCTGTATTTTCCTAAGCTGAAGAAAGTGTAAACAAGCAATGCTAATCTCGTCGCAGGGAGTTGATCCTTGCCAAAGTAGTCTCATCGGCGAACAAATCATCGAGTCTACAATTTTATGAAGATTTATACAGAACTGGCAGATCTCGATGTTTACCGAACTGACTAGAAACAAATTTTTTGATTTTAAGATTTTGATGTTAAGATGCGCATGTATTATTTCTGCAGAATTTATTTCGGGATTAAATTTTTTAATTAATTCAAAATCCATTCTTCCATAAAAAAAAAAATCACGATACATTTATTCAAATTTGTTAAATCATTGTTATAATCTAATCTCTCGTGTGTACAATAATATATAATAAAAAAAATTATGTACTTATATATAACTATTATTAACTAATTATTTTTTAAAATCGTGTCATTCCCCCTCCCCTCTCCTGTTCCCGCTTACTTTTAAAGTTTCCAATTTAAAGTAATAAATATCTAGCCTTTAATAAGATCTGATCGAAATCATATAACATTGATAATCGATATCTAACTAGAATCTTAATCGTGACAAGCAATCTTATAATCCTGCAATTTATGCGGTCGTACTTCAGTGAAACTGGAAGTCGACTTCAACTTCTTCCCATTCTCTTTCTTAGCGTATCCCTCGAACGCTGTTGCTCTCTTCCTTCATCTTTCCTTCGAACTCTCGTTACGAGAGAAAAGATGACGAAGGAGCAGGACGCAAAGAGGAATCTGACGCGGCTGCCTATTGACAAGGCCAAAGCATACGAGAAGGAAAACGAGAAACGTATGTGCACAGATATGTCTATCCCCGCCTCTATCATGGCCCTGGCTGGCGTCGACAGCTTCCTAGTGCTGACTTGCGCAACTTGCATCTATAAGACCGCGCGATCGGGCCGTTAGCTTCCTGCAAAACTGCCACGGGCAAGAAATGTCAATGGTGTCATCACGATTACTGCGATGCGATACCAATTATCGTAACGGAAACGTGGAAACTTTATCGAGAAATATTTCTATATCTGTAGATTGAATATATCAATTCGAAATCGTATAAAATTCGAATGAATATTGCAATACCGTGTGTAAATTTTCAAAAAATATATTTCCAATGCAGATTATTAAGTGCAAGTTTTATACAATTTTCCATTATTTTTGTTGCAAAATTAATTTGCATTGAATTTTGTATAATGATTATAAAAAGATTTGTAAAAAATGTGAAATGTTGTGCAAAAATAATAGTATATATTGAAATTTAAGCTTCAGATTCTTAAATAATTCACATAAATTTTCCTTACATAAATATATATTATCTTTTGTTTTTAGAAAATTTTTAATTTCTTATTGCTGAATAATGTTTTCTTCATAAAAATACAAAAACTAATTTATTCCGACAAGTTACAATCGATTCATACGGTATATAACATGCTATGATATTATACGACATGGTCCAACATGATGTAGCACAATTACTGCGTGAAATGCCATTATTTTATTCAGTCTATGTACAAAAAGAATATAACGCTTTTCGCAGATGTCTGGATACGGATTAGATATCGAGATGATGTATCGCGCCGAAGCGATTTACTTTTCACGGTTGCGCCTCGCTCTTTTTACACCATTTTATCCTCCGTACCTATGATATATATTTACGATTCGCAATTAATACGGATGTCTGGGAGTAGAGAGGAAATCCCGGATTTATCGCGTCGCTGGGAACAAGTACGGCGATCGTCTCGGGGTTATCGTAATTAGATTAATATCTTTGGATTTACGGCCACACCTTGCTTCACGCGCTGCGAATCCCCCCGACTTGTTGCCGACGCTTCTATATTACTTTTCAAAAAAAATTCTCTCTCTCTCTCTCTCAATCTCTGTATATGTGTATGCATGTTTTTCTCTTTTTCTGAGTCTCTGACTATGTGAGAAACTGTACGCTTACCATAATATAGAGCAGTGCGTATTAAAACAGAAATGTATTGAAAATTTTTTAGCTTGAGAAAAGAGAAAAACGTTCAAACGTACTGTTAATTGAATAAAATTCTCTCGATTTTCTCGTATCGCGAGCCGATAAAAACCATTTATGCAGATACCGTGATTGCTCTCACACGAGCAGCGGTCAATGATATTTCGAAGGTATTGCAAACTATGTCGTAAGATATGTGTAAAGTTAAAGCAAATAGATATATACATATATATATTCGAAAAAGAGAGTTACGCAATAAAAAAGACATTACCGATATAAAAGCTGCAAGCGCGCTCTTCTTATCATAGAATGCCATCGTTTCTCTAAATAAAAGAAAGTTTCAAGATAATTATCTTTTTGAGGGAGGCATCCTCTAAAATTTTTCTCGATGCAACGAGATAAAGAAAAAAATCATGATCATAATCAACAGTTTGTCCGTCTCATCGCGCTCGCGATTTTACGCGATCGATAAATTATGCTGAAAAATTATTGCGCGGGCCTGCAATTGAGAATATTGCGAGGAAGAACGTGCTAAAGATCCGCATCGCGCTTAATGATGCCTGTTTATTTTTTTCTGACCAATCTTGCGACTTTATCCTGCTGATCAGCTCCGCGGCCGCGATGCTGTTGTCCCATGTTTGAGCGGAAAGAGAAAGAAAGCCCGGATAGCGGTCAGGTGTACCGTTTTGCGAGGATCGACTCGTTTGTATATGCGACTCGATTATTACTCGTCGTTGTAACGAGTTTGCAACGAGGTTACCATCCACCTATCGTATTCGTCTCTTTACGATTAATACTTTACGCGAAAAATCATGCCGAGTGAAACGACGCCGTATTTTCTTCATGATCTTTCTCGAGCGAGAGACAAAAATTATGATCAAATGTAAACGTGAAAGCGCAACATCCGTGCCGGAAAACTTCTCGGATCAATAACGGAAAAAATGATGATTATTAATTTGAATAAGAATAATAAATAAATATATCATTTAACTGTAATCGATATGACAAGACATATTATCAAAAGGAACCAGAGCAGAGCGCGATAGAAAATCTCTTATCGCGTCTCGACAAGGACTTGCTATTGTTAAAATAAAAGAAGCATTAAACTAAATACATTTAGCTTCGTTAAGACGCGTTCTTAGGAACGAGTACCGAAAGACTAGACCACAATCCATGACGCTGAAAAATCGCCTTATCTCGGCGCGCATGCCAAAGAGACGAGGGATCCTTATCGGAGCAGGATGTCCCCACGAGAGGACACCGGAGTAAGTAGCAAAGTATGTAAGCCGTGTTGAACTATCGTGTTCGACGACGTACGTATGTATCGTCGACCATGATAGGTCGATAGACACGATGCCGGTTATCTCGTCTGTTAAGAGAAAGCCTTCCGCGAAATCGCCGATAAGATGAAAAATGTCACCGTTCTCATGTATTTTTGTGCTAATAAAATCAGAGAAAGAGAATCATTCGCTTCGAGAAAGTAAGACCGTTTCTCTCTAATTATTTTAATGAAAGATATCGTCCGAGATGTCGATGTTCTACATCTTAAAATTAATTATAAATAATAAATATTACGTATTCTTAATAAAATTTTGTGGTGCCGAAAAAATATCAATGTCTGCATAAAAACCAGAAAAATTATGCTATAAAATTTGCAATTTATAATTAAACTTTTCAGAACAATTATAACATTATTGATACAAATGATGAAATCATGTTTTCCGATAAAAGATGTACGTTAAAAATTTGCATATCACATCTTTATGAAGAAAAAAAAATTAGTAACATGATATGTCATTGATGGTCGACAGCTATACTTTGTATCAGCGATATTCCGTTGTTGGGAAGAACAGCATCTAACATATACTCTGTTGCCGAGAATCACCTAGAAAGTGATACACAAGTATCCGATTTCATGCGACTTACAATTTCAATCTGCTCGATCAGCTGGTTTACGTCTCGTACCTCGAATGGCGAGAGACGAAAGAGGAATTTGATCGTTACGTCGCATCTCGCTCGCGCTTACTAAAGGACTCTCTCGAAGATCTAAAAGATGTAAGAAAATACCATGACGATGAAACAACGAGGAGCCGCGATTACGCAATGAATTACTGCACGACGGAAGATCCGCGATACGACATGACCTTTCGCTGCGAAAATTCATGTCGACTTTGCTGCGTTCATTCGAGGTATCGAGATCCTCGAAACGGAATAATATTGAGATAACAGTTTTATTTCTAACTAATGTGATTTCTAAAATTTAAAATAAATCATATTTTAGAAAAATATTTAAAATTATTTACTCGTATTGCAATATAAATGTAAAACAAAATAAAAAATCTAAACAAGTAACGAATGTAGTGAAAATTTTCAAAATTAA
Source organism: Cataglyphis hispanica (assembly GCF_021464435.1). Lineage (NCBI taxonomy): Eukaryota > Metazoa > Arthropoda > Insecta > Hymenoptera > Formicidae > Cataglyphis > Cataglyphis hispanica. The sequence goes on from NC_065956.1 coordinate 12,102,050, forward strand.
CACTTTGACATTCTGTTTGAATTTCGAGATTAGTGCGTAAATAATACGGCGATATCTTTTTACCTTGGCATCGCGACTATTTGATAACGAGCAACGTACTCGAGGCTGCTAATGCCTACGGAACACTCATGTTGTATTCGTGTCATAACGGGATTCGCCACATATACGCTTTCATTGTAAATAAATTAAAATCCTGCTCGTCTCTCTCTTTGTACCAAGTATCTTCGCGAAATATTCATTTAAACGGAGAATATTTTCTCTTCCCGAGCTCTGACTACACACACTGCAAAATATATAACCATGACAGCTTCGTCACACATTCCCGTCTCTTGGCGTATCTTCGCTTTGCAGCAAACCATCTAAGAACAGCGCGCAATATTTATTCCTTATTTGTGCGGTTTTTATGAAGCGAAGCTCTCTCTGCGCTTTGGAGCGGAATAGCAATTCCGCTGGGATCTACATTACTTTACCTTACCTCGCTGTAACAAGCCTCGAATCTTTACGATCTTTACGTTTTATCACCGCCGTTCATGTTTCTTAAGACTCTATATCACTCAATTCTTGCAAGTTTCTACTTCAAGATCGGTATTTAAAAAATATCTTACGCAACAATCAAATTACCAAATATATATATATATATATATATATATATATATATATCACATTGTAAACGGAGTCGGTTATCAAAGTTGCAATGCGCCAGAATCTATCATAAAAAATTCACATTTTAACGTATATAATATCAAAAATATCTTTAAAACACTCTTACATTTCATCTCGTAACTTACATCATAATTTCACAAATAATCGCGCAATCATCAAGAGGCAGTCCCTAATAAATAAAAAATACAAAAAAAAAGCGATGGCATATATATGTGTACGTACATCGAACAAATGTGGCGTCTGTCAGCTTCCGAGCGAGCAGAGCTAAAGGTTAAACACGGACATACATCACGTTTCGCGCGAGACATACAGACGAACGCGCGGCATGCTACTCGGAAGCTATTCTGGTCTTTATGGGAAGTTAAAGTTAATATCGCGCAAGAACGTATCCCATATCTTCTGGCGTACCATGGCGGCTTGCGTGTCCAACAGCGGCGGCTCCTCCCCGCGAATGAATTCCCGTGGAATTCGCGCGCACGAATTCCACGATGCAGCGCGGCGGCGACTCTTTTCCCGAGGAGGAAAGGAGAGCCTGGAATTCCCGGCGCGCTAAATAAGGTCGCGTTTGCTACACCCCGCGATCAGTGGCACCCCGCCGAGCGGAGGGACTCAAATCGGGAAGACGAATCGTCTGGGAAAATCATCATGAAATTTTCGCAGAAAATATCGATTCTCTCATCGGCAAAAAGTATCAGGGATTCGTCGATGCGCAGATTCAAGACGATCTTTTCGTTAAATCAAGTTCTGCAAGATTGAACAATTATAGAAATGAGAATTTAATTGTTTTATCTTGTGCTTGATGATGTTTCTTACACATTGTAAACAGTTTAATAAACATGGAGAAACGATTTCGCAAATATAAAGTCACAAATTGGAAGAAGAGTGATACTTGATTGTACATTATTTTGCTTTGTTTTTCAACGATGTATAATGAGAAGCGTGACGAAAAGTGACTCGCGTGTGACTGCGTGACACAGAAATCTGTAATTAAGGCCATGCGATAAAATTCGACGGCGCGCGAGAACTAAAAGAGAATGTGATAAAGGCCACAGGGAAATGAAAGGGAGGAGAGAAAACCACGAATGACGAGTTTTGTTATTACTCTTTAATTAAAAAATAATTAATTAATATCAAAATATAGGTCTCTTGTATTATTAATTTTGCACATATATCCATTCCTTTACATTAGTAAAAATTAATTAGCCAACACTAAAAACAGTAGAATAAAAATTATTTTTGTAAAATAACAATTTCTCTGAAACAAAATATTGATACCCTACACCGTAGAATGAAAATAATTATGATAAAATGCCAAAAGAAAACTGCAGAGAGAATAATACTATCTTACAAGAAATTCCAGAGATAAAGAGAGAAAAGGAAAAAAAGATGAGTCGTGGCTCTCTCGGAGAAGAAAGAAAAGCTAGTTGAAAAAAGGAAAGGAAAGGAAAGAGAAGCTCTTATCGCAGAAAGAAAGGATGAGCGACTACGTTGACACGTAACCTCATTTAAATGCGGTTACATGCCGCGAAATAACAGTCCTTTAAGCTCATGGCGGACCGATTAATTGTTCGGATCCCGGGGACTCGTCGGGTCCGGTTCGCTTGCGTGCAGAATGTAAATCCAACGCTGCCTCAGGTGGGAATTACGATTGCGTTACACTTGCCGTAGCGGAAAGCAGACGGGCGACTTTTAAACAAATTATCCCAGAGCCGCGTAAAATCTGACACAAGGTGAGGTCTTGTCGCATCGAGATACAAATAATCCCACCAGGCACAAGATTTTTAAATCACTCCTTTTCGACGATTCTGTCTCATATACTTTATTAAAAAGGCTATATTTTTTAATTAAAGCGCGTATAATAATTAATTTATATATGTGTAGCGAATTTTTTAGAGAAATGTGTATCTGTGGAAAAAAATACTCGTGTGAAAATTCGACACCACAAATGCAAAAATGTCATGTGTGCCTGTAATTTTTGTAAAATTTTTTGTAAGACATACATGAAAATTATGGATGAAAGTCAATCCAGGACACTTATATGAAAAATATATAAAAATCGTTTGTAGCGCATATCAATTATCGAAATGGGACAATAAACTCGTTTACCGAACTCGTCGCATAAATTAACAAATTCTGAGAAATGAGTAGAAGCGGCGAGAAAATTATAATAAAAATCGATGCATTATCTTTATAACGCATCTTATACTTTTAAATTGTTGTTAGAAAATTTTAAGATTGTTAGCAAAATTATATGCATTGCATTATATAATTTCTCATTTAATTTCTGGCCAAGTTTTTGTATCTTTTTGTCTAATTTTTCTCTCTATCTCGTTATATTTTATTTTGCACAAATAACTTCGCAATGCCGAATAATTATAAATTTTAAATTATTGCGATAAGCGTAATAATCGTCGATAATTTCAATGACAAAATTAATAATTAGCATTTCTCTCACCGACCTTGTGAGAGCTATTACATTAACCGATAATCATCCTCGCTTCAACAATTTTACGGCAATCGAATACGACGAAACGCCGCAAACTTATAGCTCCGCTAGCGTCGTAATTACCGCATTAAGCAGTTAACATTTCGCAATTTGCGATACCGTAGTCGTTAACCTGCAATCATTAATTGACGTATTTTCCACATACATACCAATTCGTCTGTTAATTTACCGGCGCATTAATGTGCCAGAGATTTGAGATGTTTACGCGGGATTAAAGAGGGCCCGATTCTTCATCGGGTCTCGTATGCACGACGATACGTGCTAGATTTACTCGCGAACGGTGGAAACGCGGGCCTTCTTTGGTACACGCGTAAATGGGATTAATTAACCGGAAAGCGCGAATTAAATTAACGGTTCGCCGTCGAATAGAATCGCGTTATTGCATAACGAGCCGCGAAGGAAGAATCTCGAGAGAAGAGATTCTTCTTGCTCGCAGAACGCTTTACGGTGAAGGATGCGGGAGGAGATCGAAGGTTATATACTCATTGCGCGGCTGTTCGCGAGAGTACGCGGTGAATGGCGACAGTAATATAATGCTCGTTTTGTTCCTTTGACTCCTCACGAGCAACGGTGTATACGACTTCTACTTCTTATACCTGTGCGAGGATTCCTTCTCGCGCGATGATATAGTGACCTCCGTTTTTTCTTTGTCGCATTATATTAGCGATTCTCTTTTCTCAGGGTGTATCATACGTCAAAACAATGACGAAAGCACAACAATTTAGTAGATTGTTTTAAGTATCTATGCAAAATCTAAGCCTAATTCTCTTCACGCGATTTGGAAATTATTTATGTTTAAATACATCCTTAATTCATTCCGAATCGCTATGTATCGTTAGACATATCGATGTCAATTAATAAAATTGTCGACTATCTTTTGATGCGTCTTTACAAGATCAGAAACTTTATCTCTAAAGCACCTTTCTTGCGAGCCGTACATCTTCCAGCACGCGCAATAACAATATTTACGTTTCATCGACCTATTTACGAAGTAATAACGGACGTCATCTGGGAATCTGAGATTTTTCTCAGTTACGTCACGTCACTAACGCGCGCAAATCAATTACATCTCACACGCCACTTTTCGCAAACAGCCGCCGGCTGCTGACATTTCCTAATCCTCGCATAGGAAAAGAGTATCGCGGCGGAATCGCCAGAGAGACGAGCGTCGCACACCTTTCACTCGTAACGGCCGAGCATCTTCCACACACACACAGGTTTTACAAAAGGTTACATTTACATGTGGTGCTCGTCGTCATCGGCGTATCATTGTCTCCGAGGTTACTGCCATCGGCACGTGCGAGCGCACTGACGGAGAAGAGAATGTCGGTCGCTCGCCGCGAGGGTGCCATTGATTCGAAACGAGCGCACAGATCCCTCATTATCTTCCCGCGCGGACAAAAATAATAGAACATCAACAAACAAAAGAATATCAGCTTTTGTATAGACAAAAAAAGATATTTCTTACACAAAAAAAGATAATTCTTATACGTCTCCCTTGTATTTGTTATATTCAGTATACTCATATATACGCACATGGCATTGCATATATATACTTCTTTGGTATCTCTATGTGTATGCAAAATAATATCTTTTCGCACGTGACAATTGTAATATGTAGTCTGCTGGAGCTGGAATTATTTCTCATTTGCGATTCGTTATCCGCATTTAATCGTATATTCTCTGTACTTAACAATAAGTAAGATTATCCTTCCCTCTCGCGTCAATAATTAATTTGTACGTATCCGTTTTCTCAAATCGTTCGATCTCTCAGCATGAACATTATCGCCGAAGCCTTCCCTGACTTATTATGCGCGATCAAGACCGATTATAATGACGCTTTTTACAGACGCGTAATAATGTTCTCAAGCGCCGCCGCTGCCGATAACCGTGATTTAGCCGAGGAAATATTTCATGAACTCCGCGCGTTTTCCCCTCCAATTCCGTAACAACCAAGAAGGAGTTAAAATCCCGCGACTACCAAGGCCGTGTACGCGCATTTGCGCGCGGCGCGGTTTATCTTCATCTACGCTCGAACTTTCACGATTTTATTAGCGGGTAAACACCGCACACCTGACGATAAATTATTCCCATCGCGGCGCGAGAGGAAAAAAGAAAGAAAGAAAAGTGCGCGGCGCGTTCCAAGAAGAATTTAATTTCCCGCCGCCACCATACCTGTGCACACGCGCGTACTTTTATATATATATATATATATATATATATATATATATATATATGTGTGTGTGTTTATTTATTCGATAATAAATTATCGTAACGATAAATAAAATCCTCATTACATCCTCAGGGCGGCGGCGTCAGTGTCAGCCGCGAACAAGTGATAGCAATCAACTATAATTCGACATCGTATACTCGAACTCGCACTCTACAAACACGCCGGATAAGTAGAAACAAATCGCCGTGGCGATTTCTACGCGTGTAATTCGCATTTTATCGCATCAGCGTCCTTGGTTGCGACTCGCGAGACCGTATGCGAAGAGGCCGCGGTGAAAACGATAAATAATAACGAGAATACGCACGCCCGTGGAGAGAGGCCCGGCCACGGCCGACGCCGATAACAATTGAGAGAAACGATCGCGCGGAATTAATTATTGCGCTCCGCCTGCGGCGAGAGAGCGCTCTATTTCTCTCTCTCTCTCTCTCTTTTAGCTCTTTCTCTCGTGGGCGCGCGCGCTCCATTAGATAACCCTTTGTTGGACCGTCCGGAAAAGGGAATGGCATTTCCTATTATCGTTCCTTCGACCGTCCAATTAATTGCACCGAGTCGAAGCCGAGAGCCGACAAAAGGGCGCAATCGAATTGTCGAAACGCAGAACGCCACAGAGCAGCATCATCGATTGCTATACAACTGTCATTTAATTAAAATAATTAAGAGCAAATAATAATAATACGATTAGGCGTCGTATAATAATACGATTCGAAAAGAGCGCGTTTCAAAAATTGATATTTATATTATATTTGAAGTGATGATGAATTGATAATATATTTGAAGAATCTGGCACAGACTTTTGTCTAGAGGAATTGTAAAAAAAATAAAATCATATAAAAAAATACATATAAAAATATATAGAGAAACATTATAATAATAGTAAATAAATATTTTTAAAAAGGAGGGAGAGAGATAATCTCGTACACATACATTGAGTTAACTAATTAATAGATGATGAGAAGAAGCCGTTGATTTTCAGTATTCTCATAAAAGAAGTCATATAAAGAGAGGTCGTGATACATTATTAAGCATATAAGGTAATGAAAATCTTACTTTCTCCTCGCAAAAGCGTACGCCGTATTTGCGGTGTCTCGTTAAGAAACAAAGAAGATATCATTTAATCTTTTTTGTTTCTTCATGAAGAAAAAAGAAAATTAAGCGATGAAGAGATTAGAAAAAGACCTAATTTCATTTTGCAGATATTGTAAGCACGTATAAAGTAATAAAAAGTGGCTAGATTAAAATGGATAACTTTCATATTCAAGATTGTATTTATGTACGCCAGCAATAGTAGATAGAAAATTTCTTTTATGTAAAATTTTCGAAATCGCATCTCGAAAATAAATAAAATATAATGTATTCTAAACTGGCGCATGTATAAGAACAGAACTACCCACAATTGATGAATTATTTATATCGCACGTGGTCTCTAGAAAATAGATCTAAAAGAGATGTACACCGCGAATTGCTTATTATAGTGTACGCAGTAGTACAGCATATATGTTTCTTCATACATCCTAGTCTCACGCAACATATTCCTTAATTAGAGTCTCACCGGTGATCCTAAAGGCGGACCGCCGCCGGATAATTAAGCGTAACGCACGAGACCCTTGATTTCGCCGTCGCGGGACAGAAACAGACGGAAGTGTCCCGCCGTACGTAGGGAACGTCCTGGAAAGTGTGGGAGGAGTAGCACGAGGAAGTGTTTCTCCGTCGCGGCTACGACGAAGCTCGCCGTGATCATGGCCGTCGTTGTCGGCGAGAACGGAATGAAAGGACGAAAAGAAAGGGAAAAGAGAGAAAGAGAGAGAGAGAGAGAGAGAGAGAGAGATAGAAAGAGATGGGAAGGGAAAGGAAAGGGCAAGGCAGGCCGGACAGTGGCGAGCAACGCGGCTACGGCGGTGGCGGCGGCGGATCGTGTCGGTTCGTCGACCTCGGCAGGAATGCGAGGCATAACCTACCGTAACACCACCATCAGCGCCGGGCACCATCACGACGACGAGGAACGACGTCACCACCGACAAACGGCATCGAGCGACGCCAGTCCGTGCGACGTGAGCGTAAAACTGCACCTGCGAGCGCAGTGCCATTGCATTGCAGCATGCATGCACCGCGTGCACAACCCTCTCGCAGGACAAAAAAGAAATCACTGATCCAGCGCAGCATCCTCTTGTCTTCTCGCGACTCTGCCACGCGCTGAGTCACCCGCTCGCGGCCTCGCGCGAACCGTGTCGCGCGAACCACGACGATAACATCGGCGTGGATCAGGTGTCGTAGATCCGAGGCACGATAACCACCCTGGCTTGAGGTCGGCCGCGGGATCGATCGATCGAGGCAATTGTGAAACGCGTGTCGTTGCGGATTAGCAGAGTGGATGAGTTTTAGGGAGATTTTATAATCTTACTATTAGAATCTTATATGATTGTCACATCTTGATAAGAGTTGATAAACAATATTGATCGATTTTCTATTAATTTCTCTACAAAAGGATAAAATTCAGAGAATTCGAAATTTCTAAAATAGCATCAATGACTCTTGTTTAATTTACACATTTATAAAATTATATGTGTGTGCATACATGCTATACATTTTTACCTGTACAAATTTATCTACTGTCCAAAACAATAGACAATTTTCTTTCCCTACAACTTTATTCTAAATTTTACTTCATCAACATTTCTCATTAGGCGGAAGTTGCTCGAATGGACACATTTATTAATGACTAGATTTTTTTAATTGCCCGAATAAGGGCTCGACGCGCACATTATACTCGTTATAAATGCAGACCTTCTCGAGTTAATATCACGCTCCTCGCGGTCGGCTTCTTCTCTCAACGTCAATTAACAGTTAATCGAAATTAACCAGGAAATCCCTGCAATTGACTGAATAATTGCACGCGTGACCTCGACTTAACTCTTACACACAACGAATCTAGGAATTCATCGATAAATTCGTTTGTAAAGAACATAGGGCTATATAAAATACAACGCTATAAATTCCATTGTGTCGTAAGGACTCGCGGAGAAAATAATCGATAATACGAAATTTCACAAAAAAAATAATACATGTAAAATTATTGTTGCAGAAATCATCGAGAATCCAGAGAAGCAAAGGAGAGCAGATAATGGATTGATAGGAAAAACATGACGAGAGCGAATACTATGTCGGCAATTTTCAACCGCACGTTCGCATACGAGTAATAACAGAATGCGGTTAGAAAGAGAGGGAAAAGAGAGAAAAGAAAGATACGTAAATTGCCATCAGCTACTTTCCATAAAATCGCGAAATGAGCGGCGCACCGCGGTTAATCGGTCGTTAATCGCCGAGATCCTGCGTGGCGCCTGGCACGTATATTTATCCTAACGGGAGAATCGCTAATAGTAGCCGCGATCGGGCACTCGTCGGTGGACCGCTGTCGGCAGGTACAGTTACGGGGATAAGACCACCTCGAAGGATTACGGTCACGTCTTTACAACACGTGCGCGATTTGCACTTTTTGGGAAATTCTCCTTACGTAATTCCCTTCACTCTCACTTATTCTCTATGGAAGAACGTAAAAACGTACGCGTAATATAAATATAATGTAGAACCGTAACAGTAAAAAACCTTAGAACTTTAATCTTTTAAAATAAGATAAAAAGAATCTATTCAATTTTATCAATCTCTGTGAAAGCTGCGATATATAAATGAATGGAAAGCTATTATTTCATAGTATGTATATCCAATTATATATTGTAACAATTATCACATCGATTTTGCCGTAATAAAATATATGTCATACATTCCATACACGCGTATTACATTATTAAATACGTTTCTTTCAAGTAGTTTCTTTCATAGCAAATAAAATATTACAAATTTTTCCGCGACCTTATTATATTCTGTAAATTCCGATAAGTCAATATTAAGAGACCGAACGAAAATAGAACTTGCATATTAGAACATAATTTCCTTGTAATACCACATCTTTAGAAATCACCAATGTCACGCTCAAGGACTGGCGTAATCACTTGACGTAACGGAAGTGGATTACGTGTGCGCCCCGTTATATAAGCCAGCTAAGGCTAATCGGATATTCAATAAAAATTGAGATTGACGCGGAAAAAAGCGCGTACTCGATCGAGGAGATTTCCGCAAAGGGTAATAGTCGTCGTCGTCGTCGTCGTCGGCGGCGGCGGCGATGACGGTAAACAGCTGTGAAGGAGGTACAGTTATACAGATAAGACCGTCTCGAAGGATCACGATTACAACCTGCGGCATCGTTCAACAGAATTTCCAACGGATTCTCTAACGTATCTCGGCTGTGTCCTACCTAATTTCCAAGCCTGTTTACAAATAAGCGATGATGAAGCCGCGAGAAATGCAACATCCTTCAGGGAATGCGAAATTACTCAGCCGATCGAAATTGATCGATGAATAAATATATACATTATACATTTCTAATAAATAAACAGATGAGGTTATAAAAAAAAAATGGTGTTAAAATTTAGAAACGTTAAATTTCGTCAAGTAATCTTTTTGAATAAACTTCCCATTTTCCAAATTTTATCGCTATTAATTATTAGGTAATTTTATCATCGATTACTATTTCCGAGATTATTCCATTATTTTTATCTCCGTGGAGAAGCGCGATGAAAAGGATTGTTAAACAAGTGATGACTCGCGTTTCATGCTCACAGAATGAACGCTATTCTTTATTGGTCATGAAAGTCCGTTAAATTTTTTCACGTAGGTAAGTAAGTACGTGTCCGAAGTGCCTCGACCGGAAGTCCACGAGGCTTAAGCACGCGATTCGAAGTCGTCGAGACGACGAAGAGCATTAATGGAGAATCGCTTTCACCGTTCGGCAAAGCGAATCTCATCGTGTATTCGCGGTCTCTTCCTCGACTGGTCTCCCCCCCTGCTCCCCCTCCCGCCCTCTAATCATTATCATCCTCCTCATCTACGCGACCGGTGAAACCTCAGCGTCGCGGCCTCTCGCAGCCACCTCCTCCTCGTGACCTTTCCAAGGCGGTTTGACTCGCGGCATGTCTCATTTTCATTCTAAATGACGATCGCGCGGCTAAGATTTTCCGCCTTTGATCTGTGTCGCATTAATCGCACGCGATCACGCGAATCTCCGGCGGCGGCGATTTTTTTGTCCGTTACGCAACTCGGCGTTTCAGCGCCGTCGCAGATATTAGCTATTTATAGTCTGGGCATAATAAAAAGAACGTTTCAAAGTAAATAACAACGTCGTCCGGCTAAAGCGACCGTACATCATAATTCCGCGACAGCGCTGTGCGTGCGTGTTACGATTTTTTTTTTCCTCCCCCCCGGCGATCGTTTTCAAGGCGTAATCCATATTTGGTCCGTGAACGAGAGCACTATATATACACAGTAGCCGGTGTTATATCGAGGATGACCTCGTCGACCAATCCCGAGGAAACACCCGATGAATAGCGGATAATAGCTGCGCTCGTGTAATCCCGGTACTATGGCACCGGATCCTTCTTGTTATTTCCGTTGCGTTAATCGAGTGAAAATTCAAGGTGCCTCGAAAGAACGGCGAGGAGACGACGTTGTATCCTTGCAGCACGATATTAAAACGAGAGCACCGCACAGAGAATTCGCGGTCACGCAATCACCGTGAATTCGCTGATGAGTGCGTTTTTCGCGAAACCATATATCTCACCGAAAGGGAATATAATCGCCGAACGACCGATCGAGGGGATGACTCAGTCCCTGTCATCCGAACCACCTTGACAAGCTGCGGAGAGCGGTGATTCGCTCGCGATCCTTCACATTCCATTAAGAGCGCCGCACTCGAGATTCGATTTCGTTAACTTCATGAAAATGTATATCGCGAATTTGAGGTAAAGGCTATTTTTATGCGCTCAGCTATTTTTGGTCGCAACGTATCTTTTTATACACGTCAAAATATCCCGCGTGCAAAAAGCGTAGGGATTTATAAATTCAATCATAATGATTAATACCTATTTTTTCATGGAGCTGTTTCATTTACGAACAGATCGCGGTCGATTAATCGAGCACAACTGTACATTGCAAAATTAATAATAAAATCGCAAGAAACAGAATATCATTATTCGTATTCACGAGAACGGCGGCGTCGAGAGAACTTCCTGCATCTCGTCGATCACGATGATGTATCAGAGGTGACGCAATCACGACAGTTATGAATTATGACTGTAATCATGTTGCGCGAATAGTAAGTCTATACACACACACACACATGGGAGCAGCTGGATCAATAAATGCAAAAAAGGTAAATAAACGAAAAGAATTTACATGCGATGTACTTGACGTGCTCGTTTTCTCCTCGCTATACTCGTCTTTGCTAACAGCCGGAATTTAATCCGTTAGCGACCGAAATAAATATCCCCCACCGTATAGCGACAAATCGATATAAATTAATTACACTTCATTAGGGGCTCTGCCCAGGCGTCTATATCACGTTAAACTCGCAAAGTTGCGAATGTCATTGGTTTATCGAAAAGAGAGTCTCTTCTTCCTCTTCGTTTCTACTGTTACTTGATCCGAATTAATTAATTTCGAGCCCAACAGCACGTACCTGTTCGATGTTTCAATTTCGCTGTTCACGATTTCTCGGACAAGCTGTGTGCTTTCTTTATCGTCCAGCATTTTAATCACTCTTTATCATTCCACATGGTAAATGTCAGGGCGATGATTCTGACGCATCACTCAGTTGCATTTAGAAATTTACATGTACATCGGTAATAAAATTAATTTTTTTAGATGAAATAAGAAATGTATATATCTTCTTATTAAACGTATGACTTTTAATTCAAATTTTACAAAGTTTATCAAGACGCGTCCAACACCCCACGTTATAAGAAATAAAACACCGGTAGCATCTAATTAAAATAGCTCATGTTGCGTGACATTACCACAGATATAACTACGCTTTATCTTTGGCTCGATCGAGTAGTAATCGGATTGGTCGACCATCGACTTGTCCATGATACGCTCGATCGCGAATACCGTATTAGATCAGATAAATCCCGATCGAATGTACTCTCGTCATTAATAAGAGCTTCGATGGAGCAGCCTCCGAGAAGCCAACCCACTGACGCGCGATAGAAGCACCTGAGACGCAGAAATTAGTTATACCGGATAAGATAAATCAATGTGAACGCGAAAAGTGGAACGATCCATCGAACCCGATTTGATTGCTCGGTAAAATACACGTCTGATCTTCTATTCGCATTAAATATTTTAAGATAATTCCCGAATGAGATATTTTTAACGAAAGATGCACGTACGTAAAATTGATCGCTGGGCTGCTTTTATGAGATTAACGCGATTAGAGATATATTATTTAAATGCATCGCATTACAGATGAAAACTGACAAGTACTTTTTGTGCAATCTTTGCATATATACCTATAGTATTTTCCAACTTAATTCTTATATTGCCGCAGGGCTACACTTGATGTATCACCGAGGGCGATTGTGACGAAAGTGAATTTTAAAATCGAGGTCTCCGGACTCGTGCCACAAAGAACGCCAATCTTAATTTGCACTCGATGACATGCGATTGTCTGCCTACCAGCTTTTGTCATAAGGAGCAAACGTTCTTGTGCAAACCCACGCAGTAAACTCTTAACAATATGCACGGTGTAAAGCACGAGGTGTGATGAGCATACTTGAGAAAATGCTGATTACTTCTTGTTTAAAGACTTTTCTTCGGAAAAAGAACAATTCACAATGAAACATTAAATCATCTATATAATCGAATTTTTAATCAAAATTTAAAGCGTTTGTCAGAATTTGCTGTATACAAGAAGTTTAATATTAATTAATATAAAAGAAAATAATATAAAAGTATTATTAATAATAAAGTATATATTAATAAATTAATTAATTAGTGGTAAAATAATAATATCAGTAATAATTGTCGTAATAATAAAATATCTCTCTTAAAATAATGATTAAAGACTCCCAAAATTTTTTCCTTGTTAAAATAATTTTTACTTCTTCCCTTTTTAATATATAATCGAAGATAAAGGCTTAAAAAAATCTATATATTATCACATTTTTTTCATAAATATTAAAAAAATATTTTACTAAATATTTTTATACCGTTATTTTTGATTATCTAACTTTAAAGCAGTCCTCATAACGCCCGTCTTATTACATTATAAGGACTTTCCACTCGACTAATTGGATAGAATCTCGATAATAAATGAATCGGACAATTGCATAAGCAAAATCAGCTGTTACGAATCGGCGCGCTAATTCCTCTCGCAGATGGTTACCGCCACCACCGCCGCCTCGAGATTCTAGCAATCCGTTCGATCGTCACCATATGGTTTTCATCGCCGCTCGTAATCGGATGACTGTCGACTGAAATCAAACAGCCGGTTAACCGGCGGCCGCTTCCGCGCCACAGTGCTTTTTTTTTGCGCTGCGCGACATCGAGCGCGGCAAGTGCGCGCTCGGCAAGAGCCGCGCGGTTGGCAGGTGGAAATCTAATTAGCGCATTGTGTTTGCTCTCGTAGATCCCTCGCGGATACGCCGGTTATCCCACGGCTAACAGGACACGGGAAGAGGAGAGAGGAGAGCAACGTGCTCGCGGCGAGGCAACGTGAGCAAACAAAATTTCACATTTCAATTCTTCTCACCGATGACGATGTCCTCATCCTTACCGGTGCAAGGACCTCGATAGGCGTAGAAAGGAAGAGAATTAAAGAAAGAAGAAGAATTTAACAAAATATTTAATTTTGGATATCGAGATATTTAGCGCACATGTTTAATGTTATCTGTGATATTTTACAGATCGCTGATATGTTCTAATAGCGAACAAACTTCACACACAAATAAACCATTTTATTAACCCCGGAACAAGAGTATTAACTCAAAATCTGTAATTTGCGCGGATAGCTTCGGGCAATTATGTACTTAGAAAGTCACAGAAACGTATATAAACCACACCTTAGCATCCAATATAGAGATAATAGCTTTTATAACATTAAATCATGATCCATGTAGCAGCAACCGTATCGTTGACGTCAAAATCGTACTAAAAGCTTATATATTTGATTTCCATTTCTCTTGTGTTGAGAGAAATAAAATTTCCTCTCAATGCATCTGTGCGATTTCGCGAGAAAGAGCGAGCGCCAGGTCGAGGAACTTGTCCGACTCGATCCTCTCGAAGCGACTAAAGACTCTCACGGGAAAGGCTTTCCAACGGTTTATCCTTACGGTTCGCGTACGGTTGAGTTCGTAAATCCGCAAACGAGCAGGAGAGGCCTCGATCGATCGATGCATCGAAAGAGGACGATGTATTATCGCCGCTGAAAAACGGCGCCCGTTTGTGCCCGCTCGTGAGATCGGCCCGCGCTGATAACACGTGGAGGACAATTATGCCTATCAAGCCGAGGCTTCTCTCTCTCTCTCTCGGATACACCGTATTTCCCTCATCCCGTCGATTCCGTTTTATTGTCTTTCCACGGCCACGGTCGTACACACACACACACACACTTATGGACTAAGTATCGTCTCGTGCGGTCGCTCGTTACCGACGATTAAATTGCGCGGCGAACAATAATTCCACGCGCGGCGGGAATCGCTTTCGCACGCTCTCGGCTCTCAGCTTTTCTTTCGCCCTTTTTCTTTAGCAATGCCCCGGCAGACGCAGCAGCCCATGTGATTGCCCTCTTTCATCATCCTTAAGCGAAATGTATTCTCGGTTACATTTACGAAATATTAATAAAAATATATATAATTTATTAAAAAAAATTTTAAAAACTTAAAAAAGATCATGACTTTGATTCTCTTGATTAATTAAGAAGTTTGAATAACTTCATTATATAAAGATACATTTTTTAGAAAATTTAAGGATACATAAATACACATAAGATGCAAGAAAATAATTCAATAAATATTCCTTTTTTAAAATAATAAACTCGAGTAAATATTAAATAATCTAATTGAAATCCTTAATGTCAGCTTTCATTTTCACGTATAATTTAGGCCAAGCATGAACAAAGTAAAGCTAGTTGGATGTATGTACGTGCCGCCATGTACACGCGCGTGCTCTATAATAACGTGTCGTGTACTATTCACCGAGAAGACAAACCCACTATTTTGTGTTACAAAGATTTCCTTCTTGTGCTCTTCCGGATCTCCCTTACCTTCTCTCTTGACTCGAATTGCCGATCGAACTAAACAGCGAGAACGAACAACACGACAACTTCCTTGATTCTCTCAGTAAAATCCGATTTCTTTATGGATGGCTGATAAATATCAAGTTTCTTTTTATTAAATGGAAAAAATTGTGAAATTTATATGTAAGAAAAACAATTTATATACGGAAAACTGCAAAAACAAAACAAATCTCTCTAAATATCAAAACTCTTGCTGCAACTTTTCTTCTCGATTACAAGAGAGATATTGTATGTGTATTATAGATTGATATTTTTTAATTAAAAAATGTTTGTTATATGGGAAAAAAAAACTGCTTTCACGTTACGCAACGTGTAATTTCACGTGTCCCGAAGAAAATATTCCCGACTGTACTACAGATGTGTACCTTTTTTGCGACAAGCTGACGCGATATGACGCGAAAAAACGGAACGGTTCTTCAAAGCTGTCTCGTTTCATTTTCCTTCGTCGATGCGTAACGCGCAGAGCAGTTGAAAAGCAACCACTTGCGTAACTCTGCGCGCGTTCTTTCCGCTTCTCTTCTTCTTCTTGTCGTTGTTCCGTCTCAAAGAGAAATCCGCGGCTCGCGGAGACAAAGAGAAGAATACGAGAAGAGCTCGATACAATTGGAAGAAAAAATTCTGTCGAGCCATTAACTTATTGTAATGCAAATATACATGAATAATGGAGTCTGAATTAAAAATACTCGGCTACAAACATACAGTATCTATTAACATATGATTCCTTTTTTTTTTAACACATGATTCCTTTTTTTGAAGATGATTATGACTTTTGCACGTATAACAATGTTTACGCTAATTAATCTTTTGTTAGTTTTATTAATTTTATTATTCAAAACTTTATTATTATTCAATTTAATTTTAAAAAAAGTTCATAATTTTTTTTTTTTTTTTTTCAGAATTTTTGCGACAAGATATGATCGTCCCACCTTCTTATCGAGAGATAAAATTATTCCAAACCAGACTATCTTAAAGAGATTCGCATAAGAAAATATATTTCTCGATGTATTATCGCGGGTAACAAGAATGTTTAAAAATTTCTATCGCAATTAAAATGAATATATACGATATATATAACATATTGACGTATTTTAGCTATTCCAGTGCAAACAGTGGAAGATTGACGAAGTACAGAGGAAATTCTAGGAAGGGACGAAGATAACTAGAACTCTATTCTTAGAACAATAGACAGGTTCTGAGGTGCTAGACGATGAAGTCACGATGTACACGGCGGCGGGTACTTTGGTTATGTCAAACAGCGGGCTTTAACGAGTTTCACGAGATTGTAACGTCGAGTTTTAAACACATAGACGGTGTTCTGTATCAGCAACGATGACCTCGCGGTTGACACAGCCTTGATGAGAGACTTGATTAAACACGGTCTTTCTCGAGGCGCCTCGTGACAGCGACGTCCATATTAAGTGGATTGAGGTCTATATAATTTATGAGATCTGCATCGCAATTAAAAAACGTTGACTAATGCATACGTGTCGTCATAAAATTTGCATCACAAGATGAGTTTTCATCCCATCCAGTGATATTTCCGACGAAAAACTATGATAAATTCATCATATATATAAAATTATGATAATAAATCCAATATATTCAGAATTTTATATTCATAATTTTATATTCTATTCATGTAAAATTTATATAAAATTAGTTGAAAGGGAAATTCTCCATCTATTTCACATACTTTGCGAATGGACTATGTGTAAAGCTTTCGTTGTCGAAGTATGCAAAATGCCATAACATAATTGCAACGAAAAACAACGAGATACCGCGTGTCCTCGCGTGCGACATTATGTACGCGCACATTAAAAAACAGCGAGATTATACGTATTCTACAACATGGCCAATCATTAGCAAAATTGCGCGACAGATGGTATGTGATTCCAATCAAAACTGTTTTCTTTCTAGGTCCAAAGATTGGCATTAGTGACCCAAAGCGCTGCTTTTAAAAGATTGTTAATTATAATTAAAAAAAAAATCTATTTTATTTTAACGTAATGTTATAATTCTTTAATATTTTTAATCAGTTATTGTGATTAATTAATTTTTTACAAAATAGATTTTAAATTATAATCATAATTTTAATGCAGAAACTATTATAAAACAATTACTATAAAAGCTATTACAATAATAATAATATCAAAAAATTGTACAAATTAAAAATAAAAATATATTAATACAAAATAATTGTTTTAATTTCCTTCAAAAATAATGATATTAAAAAGTTGTCAATTAAAAAATTTATTCATTTAAAATTTAAACATATATATATATATATATATATATATATATATATATATATACTTCTTTTTTTATATCAAATATTAAAAAAAATATACCTAACATATTGCAATGTAATATTTATAATAAAAATTCATCCAAAATGTGAATAATTATATACATTTCAATAACAATATGCATATATATTTTTATTTTCAGTTGCAATTTTTTGATATCATTATTTGTATAGGATAGTTCTTTAGTAATGCATACAAATCAAATATGTTTTCACTTTTTTATTTTATACTATAAATGTCAATGTAAGATACTCGCGATTAAAGTGTAACCGAACAGAAATGCATATTAAAAAAATTTGTAAATGGTGGGAAAATTGAGAATTTTAACGATGCCGAGATTATCGCAAAAAGAAAATATGATGACCATGAGTTTTCAAAAATAAACAATTTCATGTGATATTGACGACCAATAACAGTCAGGCGAATAGACGCTTTAACATTCTGCAAGGATATTGTTTATATCCTTCTGTGGTCATATGTTTATTATTGTCGTGCGATATCACGTATGTATAGCAAGCAGCGAGACAATGACTTGGATCGACAAACTGGTAAAATTGAAAAATTAATATCATAGAATCAATTATTTCAGTATTTTCGTAAGTACTAAGCCTTTCTTCAATGTTTCGTATAAGCAATTAGTTTAAATTATGTCCTAACATTTGATAGAATAAAATCATTAGTATGTGATAATTTTTTTCTACATCGAATTCATGCTTGAAGTTCTGAAGGTGATACACAGACGCTTGAAAACAAAATCAATTATCTATGCAAGATATAGATTGTCTTAAATTGTATCATATTAATCAAGAGTATTTATTATAATGTTTCTTTGTAAAATTATATTTGGCTTTAGTTCTTCGTTAATAAGAAATTCAAGAGAAAAATACCAACTATGCTAAAAACAAACGAGAAACATTAATCGTTTCATGCTATGACTTATAGAATTTTTATAGTCGTTATAACGTTTCAATAGCAAATACGAATATTTTAGTCTTTGAATAATTTCAGATTTATTCAGAAAGAAAATTTATATTGTTATTAAGTTTCAAATATTTTAATTTCATTTCATAAATACTTTTTAAATCCATCTATGCGTTGTACTAAAAATTTATTATATATATGTGTGTGTGTATATACAGACATGTTGATATACATCATTAATTAAAAAAATTATATTATACTATACTTTTTTCTTTAACATTTTTAATAATAAGATTTTTTTATCATTCTTAATAATTTTTATTATTTTTCTCATTTTACCATAAGTGTCTCTCTCAATTTGATAATTCGTTATAAACTTTATCTTCTCTTTTGCTTACAATCTGCTATCGAGCAATTATAACAAGATTCTGATACATTCAATATGTTTTTCTTTTTGGATAATCAATACAACACGCAATTAATAATAGAAGCCATACAGAAGAAAAAGATTGAATAAAGAAAATTTCTATCTTTCAAATATTATTAAAATTTGGAAAAGAAACGCTAAACAAGTATCCACGATGTGTTTTGCTAGGATAATGCAAATCATAAAGCGAATATTCAAGTCATCATATTTATATGTAGTTTTTGCTTTTATTATATATATATCAGGTAAGAGAATATAAATCAAACAATAATGGAATTAGATTAATTTCATTTATGTTTATATTTTATAATAAAAAACAAACTAAATATTAATAAATATACATATATATATATATATATATATATATATATATATATATATATATATACGTATATATATATATATATATATATATACGTATATATTGTAGACTTTGTCAATAAATTGAATTACTAAAATTAATTTTTATAAAAGTGATTAATTTAATAATAATAAACTATTGTTTTATTATTATAAAATTATTATTAAATGATATTAAATTTTTTTATTACATTTATCACATTCTTTTATGAGATAAAAAAATAAATATTGTCAATAAAATAAAAGACAATTATTAATTATTAAATTGAAATATACATATTAAAAAAATTATTTTTAGTTTATATGATATTAGAAGTGATCACAGATAAATATACTCCAATAAATGAAAAAAACGATGAAAACAATAATAAATGGGTATTAAATTTGAATTATAAAAAAGGAGAAACAGTACCCACAAAAAGTTCTGAAAATTTAAATACTTTCCTTATACGTATGCCCATAACTGGTATATTGCTGACAATAACATGTGTAGTTCTGTTATTAATGATTTATTATTTATGCAGGTAAAGTTTATATTAGATACTTTTAATATTAATGCAAATATTTTTATACTTCATTAATTTATATATACACATTATTATTTTATATAACTAATTCTAATGATTTGATTATAATTAAAAATCAAAATATGCAACAATTTAAAAGACCTTTTATAACTCTCTTAATATGTATTTGCATTCATTATTTTTATTATTACAAAAACAAATAATAATGATAATAATTGTAAAAACAATAAAATTTTTAAATTAGAAAAAATAATATCATAAATCTAATAGTATTAATTAAAATAAAATTATAATTTCTAACTTAAAATGATCTAAATTATAATAAATATATTGTTGGATTCATGCATCTTAGCGTATATATAGTATATATAGTGCGATCGTGAAATGCATGTTGTATACGAATGCGTTCAACATATATATATATTTATATATATATATATATATATATATATATATATATATATATGTTGTATGCATTATAGAGAGAGAGAGAGAGAGAGAAAGAAAAGTAATTTTTTTATTTAAATTCATAATGTTAATAAAAACAAGTCATCTTCTTTAATAATATTAAAATAAATATAACTATGATATTGATATCAATATTTGAATTTTTTAAATCTAATGCTACGTTGCCTCATGTTAATAGTTCCGAAAAAAATTCAAATAAATATAATATATCATAATGGCGAATTTTATATTCATTTTACTACAATTAATAATTAATACTAATTGCCATGTTAAAATTTTGATTAATTTTTTATGAGCATTTGTATTGAAAACATTTTTCTTAGATTGTTTACAAGTTTTAATTATTACATAGAAAATGTTATAAGACTGTCTATCCCACTGACTATGATATCGAAGCTCATGATATCGAAGATCCTGATATCGATAATGCGGATTTCGTTAGACGAAATGTGCCAGTCCATTTTCAAAATAACAGAGTTGTGTTTCGATTGGGGAGAGAACACGTAAGTAAAATATTTACAATCTATTAAAAATAGAATATATCGATATTCAAATCGGTGCAAATTTTTAAAATACAAAAGTAATGTAAATGTACACACACATACAAATATCGACATACTAAATGTTTCAAAAATACATGGTCAAATTTTAGAAAAAAAATTCTCTTCTTATCATACAGATAAAGAAATTCATATACCTAACGTGAATTCCTAAACGTTTTATTTTTGAAAACCTGTTTTGATTACAGTAGAATGACAAAAATATTTCGTTAAAGGGAGATAATAAATATAATATTTTTTTTCAATAAACGTTTGTCTCATCAACGTTTTATCGACGATCTCGTCAAAAATATTTAAAAATTTTCATAGTATTTCGAATTTTGTGACAGAAACCAATGATACAAATTCTTTCCAAATAGCAATAAAAGCATTAGCGCAAAAGCCTTAAAATATCCTTGCAAATATAAACCTAGAGATTTTAAATTGACAAATGTAAATATTGTTGATAAGAACAAAAGAATATCATATTCTGCAAACTTTCTAACAAAATATTTTTGTCAAACTCTATCGTTAAAATATTTATAATTTGAAAAAAACATCATTTTTCTATCGCTAATGATTATATACATGTGTACACACACATGCACACACACACATACAAGCTATTATCATTATTAATAATATTAATAATATCTTTAATTTTGCAGTCCTTAGACGAAGAACGTTTTTAATGTTTTACGCAATTTACATAACTATGATATTAATATGGTCTTTTAACGGTATATGATGCTCGACTCTGTACTTCAAACTCGCCAGACAACGCATATGTTGTTACGCATAATAATACTAAGTAATAATAAGACTAATTTTTAATAAATATATTTTTTAATAAATGTAGTATGCATGCAACGACAACAAGAAAAATATTGCAAACATAAATAATTTTAACTTAAAGTGAATTTTTAAAAAATTCATGTATTAAAACATTTGTAAATTTTAAAAATTTCATAACATTAGGAGAACTAATTTATTTTATATAGCTATTTTTTAAGAAAATATTATTTGATATACACATAAATATATATATATATATATATATATATATATATATATATATATATACACATATATAAATATTTATAAATAATTATAAATAACGTATTTAAAAATTTAAAAATATATATTTAAATTTTAAATTAAGGAAAATTATTTTGTAATGCATTATAACTTTCTACACATTATATTTAAAGTAAAATTATTTATTTATTATCAAACTGATTTTCATAATATTGAAACTTTTGAGAAAGTTGACGATCGTTAATAAATTACAAAATGGAAATGTAATTGAAGATTATATTTGCATGCGTTTTTCTTCCTAAAGCTTGACACATTTATGGTATAACATAGTGTAATACTGTAAACTTAATATTTTTTGTAAAATTTATAATCATCTATTTGTATAATTAATTGTAATCAAACATTTTTTATAAAAATGTGATCACATCAGTTTTGTTAAAAATAATATTTCTCTCTTTGATCCGTAAACCAGCAAAATTGTCCAATATTATAATACATAGTCTACTTTCTTGTTTTTGTAATTGTGTCAATATTAACGCATAATCTACTGGCAAACTTCTTGTAATTGCGCTTAAATTTAGATTTAGATTTAGATTATATATCTTTTGTTATTGTTTGTCAATATCACTCTGATTTTAAATATTGCTAACTAACTTTATTATATATATTGTGTAAATATTATATATAATACAGCAAAAACTGATTTTAACAAATTGATGAAAAGAAGATAATAGATTATAATATATAGATCCAAATTATTTATTAATATTCTTTTAACTAAAATTTTAAACTTAAGTTTCATTAGTATCAATCTACTCAAAATTAGTTACTAATATTATAATATCAAATAGAAATTAATTTATAATATTATTATTTATATAATGTAATATAATATTATAAATAAATAAATGACAAACAATAAATCTTTTAACTTAACAATGATTGTAAATTCGACATTTGATACAAAAATGTTTGATTATATTTAATTACTAGAATTAATTAAAATATGTGTTTTTTTATCTATTATTATACTTAGCAATATTGATACTAATTGATTATATGTGATTCGTATATATAAATATGCGTATTGTTAATATCTTATGTTTTGTATTAATTTCAATATACATTATAAATATATCAATTTGTATATTCATTAAAAACAAAATTCCCCAAAAAGAAGCGCATCAAATATTCCGAATTTTTGCGTCAAGAAAAGATTGATCAATTGTCAAAATTGATAAAGAAATGAAATATTGAAGCACGAGATAATTACTTAAAATCATTTTCTATTGTAAGACATAAAATAAAAATTCTTCGATTTCTTAGAGAATATTTAAATTAATCACTTCGAAATTATTCAATGCAGGATGAGAGACTGAACACTGAAAAAAAAATTTTTGGTTTGTGACTATAAATGCATAGTAAAATTATATATTGTGATAGGCATTCTTAATTTTATAGTTATTATTACTTTAATATTAAAAATAACCTTGTATGCATAATTATCTAAAAATTTTGCTGTAAATTATAATAATTTGAAATTATGTAGTAAAATGTCAAGTAACAAATAATAAATTAAATAAACATTTTTATATAATAATAACAATTATAATTATAATAAAATTTATATTAAATTATATGTGACTATACTTTTGGCATCCCTTTACTATTTACTGCTAATAACAATTAAAAATAAATAAGAAACAATAACTAAAAATATACTTTTTTATGAAATTTATATTTTTAATAGCTATATTTTAATAGTCTGTTTGACTGCATTTCTAGCTACAAATTTGCTAAAGATATTTTAAAAACTATAAAGGAAGAATTGCTGTAAAAGTAATCATGTACGCAATGATCGACAGAACCAGTGTAATAGTATTTTTGTAATTACGGTTATAAATAGTTTAGATTTATATTATATATACTAAACGTATTTTTGATAAATTATATACTGTAAATAATTAAATTTTTGCACACAATATATATTTTAAATTATAATTATAATTCTAATTCATTGTTACAAAACTATTACGAAACAATTATTATAAACAAATTATTATAAATTATTGTAAAAAGCTATAAAAATAATGATATCTAAAAATTTTGTCCATTGCAAATAAAAATTTATAAAAATATATTATTAACACAAAGTTATATACAAAATAATTGTTTCAATTTCATACAAAATTAATGATATTAAAAAAATTAAAAATTTATACTAAATAATTTATATATTTTTTTCTGTAGCCAATATTAAAAGAAAAAAAACATATCTAATATTGCAAAATAATATTCATTATAAAAAATCATTCAAAAAATAAATAATTATGTACATTCCAATAACCATGTATTCATATTTTTATTTTCAGTTGATATAATTTTCTGATATCATTATTTTTGTAACATAGTTTTCTATAATAATACATACATTTTTCATAATTGGTGTGTCAATGGCTAAGTTACATTAAATATAACTTTTTAAGGATTACCTAATACAAATAAGTGCAAGAAATCGAATATGTTTTCACTTGTTTATTTTATACTATAAATGTCAATGTAAAATACTCGCGATTAAAGTGCAACCGAACAGAAATGCATATTAAAAAAATTTGTAAAATTTGAAAAAATTGAAAATTTTAACGATGCCGCAAATTATCGCAAAAAAAATATGATGATTCATGAGGTTTCAAAAATAAACAATTTCATGTGATATTGACAACCAATAACAGTCAGGCGAATAGACGCTTTAACATTCTGCAGGGATATTGTTTATATTTTTCAGTAGTCATATGCTTATCATTGTCGTGAGCTGTCACGTATGTATAGCAAACAGCGAGAGAACGTTTTGGTTCGACAAACTGGTAAAATTGAGAAATTAATATCATAAAACCAATTATTTTAGTATCTTCGTAAGTGCTGAGTCTTTCTTCGGTATTTCGTATATGCGATTAGTTTAAAATATGTCCTAAGATTCAATAGAATAAAATCAGCAATATGTGATTATTGTGATTTTTTGTATGTCAAATTCATGCTTGAAGTTCTGAAGATGATACACAGACGCTTGAAAACAAA
Source organism: Cataglyphis hispanica (assembly GCF_021464435.1). Lineage (NCBI taxonomy): Eukaryota > Metazoa > Arthropoda > Insecta > Hymenoptera > Formicidae > Cataglyphis > Cataglyphis hispanica. Next base: position 12,127,296 of record NC_065956.1, read on the forward strand.
ATCAATTATCTATGCAAGATATAGATTGTCTTAAATTGTATCATATTAATAAAGAATATTTATTACAATGTTTCTTTGTAAAATTATATTTGGCTTTAGTTCTTCGTTAATAAGAAATTCAAGAGAAAAATACCAACTATGCTAAAAACAAACGAGAAACATTAATCGTTTCATGCTATGACTTATAGAATTTTTATAGTCGCTATAACGTTTCAATAGCAAATACGAATATTTTAGTCTTTGAATAATTTCAGATTTATTCAGAAAGAAAATTTATATTGTTAATAAGTTTCAAATATTTAAATTTCATTTATAAATACTTTTTAAATCCATCTATGCCTTGTACTAAAAATTTATTATATATATGTGTGTATATATACAGACATGTTGATATACATTATTAATTAAAAAAATTATATTATACTATATTTTTTTCTTTAACATTTTTAATAAGTTTTTTTTCATTCTTAATAATTTTTATTATTTTTCTCATTTTACCATAATGTCTCTCTCAATTTGATAATTCGTTATAAACTTTATCTTCTCTTTTGCTTACAATATCTGTGCTATCGAGCAATTATAACAAGATTCTGACACATTCAATATGTTTTTCTTTTTGGATAATCAACACAACATGCTATTAATAATAGAAGCCATATAGAAGAAACAGATTGAATAAAGAAAATTTCTATCTTTCAAATATTATTAAAATTTGGAAAAGAAACGCTAAACAAGTATCCACGTGTTTTGCTAGGATAATGCAAATCATAAAGCGAATATTCAAGTCATCATATTTATATGTAGTTTTTGCTTTTATTATATATATATCAGGTAAGAGAATATAAATCAAACAATAATGGAATTAGATTAATTTCATTTATGTTTATATTTTATAATAAAAAAAACAAACTAAATATTAATAAATATACATATATATATATATATATATATATATATATATATATATATATATACGTATATATTGTAGACTTTAATTGTCAATAAATTAAATTATTAAAATTATTTTTATAAAAGTGATTAATTTAATAATAATAAACTATTGTTTTATTATTATAAAATTATTATTAAATATTAAATTTTTTATTATATTTATCACATTCTTTTTATGAGATAAAAAAATAAATATTGTCAATAAATTAAAAGATAATTATTAATTATTAAATTGAAATATACATATTAAAAAAAAAAAATTATTTTTTAGTTTATATGATATTAGGAATGATTAGAAATAAATATACTCCAATAAATGAAAAAAGCGATGAAAACAATAATAAATGGATATTTAATTTCAATTATAAAAAAAAGAGAGAAACAGTACCCACAAAAAGTTTTGAAGATTTAAATACTTTCCATATACGTATAAACACCCTAAGCTTTCTAGTGCCGACAATAATAACTGTAATTCTGTTATTATTGATGTGTTATTTATGCAGGTAAAGTTTATATTAGATACTTTTAATATTAATGCATATATTTTTATATTTTATATTAATTTATATATACACATTATTATTTTATATAATTAATTCTAATGATTTGATTATAATTAAAAATCAAAATATGGAACAATTTAAAAGACCTTTTATAACTCTCTTAATATGTATTTGCATTCATTATTTTTATTATTACAAAAACAAATAATAATGATAATAATTGTAAAAACAATAAAATTTTTAAATTAGAAAAATAATATCATAAATCTAATATTATTAATTCAAATAAAAATATAATTTCTAATTTAAAATTAGCTAAATTATAATAAATATAATGTTCATGCATCTTAGCGTACATATATAGCATATATATAGCGCGATCGTGAAATGTATATGCATGTTGTGTACGAATGCGTACAACATATATATATATATATATATATATATATATATATATATATATATATATATATATATATAGAGGGAGAGAGAGAGAGAGAGAAATTATTTTTTTATTTAAATTCATAATGTTAATAAAAACAGGTCATCTTCTTCAATGATATTAAAATGAATATAACTATGATATTGATATCAATATTTGAATTTTTTAAACCTAATCCTACGTTGCCTCATGTTAATAGTTCCGAAAAAGATTCAAATAAATATAATATATTATAATGGTGAATTTTATATTCATTTTACTACAATTAATAATTAATACTAATCGCCATGTTAACAATTTTGATTAATTTCTTATGAGCATTTTTATTGAAAACATTTTTCAAAGATTGTTTACGATTTTTAATTATTACAGAAAATATTATAAGACTGTCTATCCCACTAACCGTGATCCCCCAACACGTGATATCGAAGATCCTGATATCGATAATGCAAATTTAGCTGGAGTCAATGCGGTCCATTTTCAAAATAACAGAGTTGTGTTAGGATCGAGGAGAGAATCCGTAAGTAAAATATTTAAAATCTATTAAAAATAGAATATATCGATATTCAAATCGGTGCAATTTTTTAAAATACAAAAGTAATAAATATACACACATATACAAATATCGAAATACAAAATATTTCAAAAATACATAGTTAAAGTTTAGAAAAATATTCTTTTCTTATCTATCATATAGATAAAAAAATTCATATAAATATGAATTCATAAACGTTTTATTTTTGAAAATCTGTTTTGGTTACGGTAGAGTATAGCAAAAACATTTCGTTAAAGGAAGATAAACATAATGCTTTTTTCTTTCAATAAACGTTTGTCTCATCTCAACGTTTTATCGACGATCTCGTCAAAAAATTTAAAAATTCTTAGAGTATTTCAAATTTTGTGATAAAAATCAATGATACAAATTTTTTCCAAATAACAATAAAAGCATTAGCACAAAAAGGGTTAATATGTCCTTGTAAATAAAAACCTAGAGATTTTAAATTGACAAATGTAAATATTGATAAGAACAAAAGAAAATCATATTCTGCAAACTTTCTAACGAAATATTTTTGTCAAACTCTATCGTAAAAATAATTATAATTTGAAAAAAACATCATTTTTCTATCGCTAATAAATATATACATGTGTACACACACATACACATACACACACATACAAGTTATTATCGTTATTAATAATATTAATAATATCTTTAATTTTGCAGTCCTCAGACGAAGAAGTTTAACATTAATGTATTACGCAATTTACATAATTACGATATTAATATGGTCTTTTAACGGTATATGATGCTCGATTCTGTACTTCAAACTCGCTAGACAACGCATATGTTGTTACGCATGACTAATTTTTAATAAATATATTTTTTAATAAATGTAGTATGCATGCAACGACAACAAGAAAAATATTGCAAACATAAATAATTTTAACTTAAAGTCAATTTTTAAGAAATTCATGTATTAAAACAATTGTAAATTTTAAAAATTTCATAACATTAAGAGAACTAAGTTATTTTATATAGCTATTTTTTTAAGAAAATATTATTTGATATACACATACATATATATATATATATATATATATATATATATATATATATATATATATATATATATATATATATATATATATATATATATATATATATATATATACATATATAAATATTTATAAATAATTATAAATAACGTATTTAAAAATTTAAAAATATATATTTAAATTTTCAATTAAGGAAAATTATTTTGTAATGCATTATAACTTTCTACACATTATATTTAAAGTAAAATTATTTATTTATTATCAAACTGATTTTCATAATATTGAAACTTTTGAGAAAGTTGACGATCGTTAATAAATTACAAAATGGAAATGTAATTGAAGATTATGTTTGCATGCATTTTTCTTCCTAAAGCTTGACACATTTATGGTATAATATAGTAATACTGTAAACTTATTATTTTTTGTAAAATGTATAATCTATTTGTAGAATTAATTATAACCAAACATTTTTTATAAAAAAGCCGTGATCACATAATTTCTATTAAAAATAATATTTCTCTCTTTGTTTCATAAGCCAGCAAAGTTGTCTAATATTATAATGCATAGTCTACTTTCAAGTTTTTGTAGTTATACCAATATTAACGCATAATCCACTTGCAAGTTTCTTGTAATTGCGTTTAAATTAAGATTTAGATTTAAATTGTATATCTTTTGTTATTATTTGTCAACATCTAATTTTAACTTCACTAATTAATTTTAGTTTTTGTTTTATTATATGTAAATATTACATATAATATAGCAAAAACTGATTTTAACAAATTGATAAAAAGAAGATAATAGATCATAATGTATAGATGCAAATTATTTATTAATATTTTTTTAACTGAAAGATTTAAACTTAAATTTCATTAATATCATTCTACTCAAAATTAGTTACTAATATTATAATATGTAATAGAAATTACATGTGTCAGTTTAATTATAAATAATTACGTTGTTAAAATCAGTTATTTAAATAATTAAACTTATTTATTAAAAGCTTTCTTTTATTTGTAAATTTTAAGATGTACAAAATTGTGTAATTTTGATATATTAAAAATAATTCATGTAGTGCTAATAAATAAAAAAAAATAAGTGATTGCAAACAATGTGATGACATATTTTTCTTCGTTTCTTATATAATTATTTTTGTAAAATTATTATTACACAATTTTGTTTTTCTTAAAAAATAGAAATATGAAAACAACTTTACGATTGTTATGATTATCATAACGTTATTTACTAGTTAAATAACTTTAAAGTTTAAAATTATTTACTAGTTATATTATCAAGAGAAAGATTGCCATATGTAATAATTGTAAATCTTTTGTTATTATTTGTCAACATCTAATTTTAACTTCAATAACTAATTTTAGTTTTTGTTTTATTATGTGTAAATATTACATATAATATAGCAAAAACTGATTTTAACAAATTGATAAAAAGAAGATAATAGATTATAATATATAGATGCAAATTATTTATTAATATTCTTTTAACTAAAAATTTTAAACTTAAGCTTCATTAGTATCAATCTACTCAAAATTAGTTACTAATATTATAATATCAGATAGAAATTAATTTATAATATTATTATTTATATAATGTAATATAATATTATAAATAAATAAATGACAAACAATAAATCTTTTAACTTAACAATGATTGTAAATTCGACATTTGATACAAAAATGTTTGATTATATTTAATTACTAGAATTAATTAAAATATATGTTTTTTTATCTATTATTATACTTAGCAATATTGATACTAATTGATTATATGTGATTCGTATATATAAATATGCGTATTGTTAATATCTTATGTTTTGTATTTATTTCAATATACATTATAAATATATCAATTTGTATATTCATTAAAAACAAAATTCCCCAAAAAGAAGCGCATCAAATATTCCGAATTTTTGCGTCAAGAAAAGATTGATTAATTGTCAAAATTGATAGAGAAATCAAATATTGATGCACGAGATAATTACTTAAAATCATTTTCTATTGTAAGACATAAAATAAAAATTCTTCGATTTCTTAGAGAATATCTAAATTAATCACTTAGCCATTATTCAATGCGAGATCGGAAACTATTTCTCGCGATTAAAGTATTGCTCGACAAAAGTATACATTAAAAAAATCTATAAATGACGAAAAAGCAAAATTTAAACATGTATCGAGATTCCCTAAAAAGAATATGATGAGCATTCAAAAATAAATAATTTCGTATGATACTGACAATCAATAAGGGTATAAGCGAATGGACACTTTAACATTCTGCAAGGATATTGTTTATATTTTTCAGTAGTCATATGCTTATCATTATCGTGAGCTGTCATGTATGTATAGCAAGCAGCGAGACAATGACTTGGATTGACAAACTGGTAAAATTGAAAAATTAATATCATAAAATCAATTATTTCAGTATTTTCGTAAGTACTAAGCCTTTCTTCAATGTTTCGTATAAGCAATTAGTTTAAATTATGTCCTAACATTTGATAGAATAAAATCATCAGTATGTGATCATTTTTTTCTACATCGAATTCATGCTTGAAGTTCTGAAGATTGACCGACACACAGACGCTTCAAAATAAAATCAATTATACAAAGTACAAATTATCTTAAATTGTGTCACATTCAGAATGTTTCATAACGTTTTTTTATAATACTATAATTGACTTCAGTGTTTTATTAATAAGAAAGAACAAAATCAAGAGAAAAATACCAGCTTTGGCTCAAGAGCAACGCAGAGACGTTGATAATTTTATGCTACAATCTTATAACTTTCATAGTCGTTATTTACAAAGTTTTAATAGCAAATAAAAATATTTACTAAATATTTTTTAAATGATTTCATATTTCACATCTAAAAAAAAAGTATTTATGTTGTTATTAAGTTTCAAGTATTTTAATTCCATTTATAAATAATTTTTTAAAGCTATCTATGCTTTATACTAAAAATTTATATATATACTTGTTGTTATACATCAATTAAAACCAAATTATATTTTTTTTTTAACATCTTTAATCACAAAGTTTTTAGTTTTTTTTAGCATTCATTTTACTATTCTTATTAATTTTTATTATTTTTCTCATTTTACCATAAATGTCTCTCTTAATTTAATAATAACTCGTTATAAAGTTTATCATATCTATTTTGCTTAAAATATTTATGCTATCGAAAAGGCATAACAAGATTCTGATTGACATTCAGTAATTTTCTTTTTTTTCAAACATTCAATAATGTGTCATTGATCATCAATGTGCTATTAATAAAAAAGCCAAATAGAGAGAAAAGATTGGATAAAGAGAATTGCAATACATTGAACTTTATTAAAATTTAGAAGAGAAGCGCTAAACAAGTATTCATAATGTGTTCACCTAGGATGATGCAAAACATGAAGAAAATATTTCAAACATGTTTATTTAGGTGCTTTGATTTCTATTTGATGCATATTAGGTAAGATAATATATATCATATAATAATATAATTTTTGATTCTTTTAGTTTATGTTTATACTTTATAATCAAAAAGCAAACATAAATAATGGAACTTAATGATTGTGTGCATATCTATTACTTTTTTTTCTTATCCAAAGTAAATGTTATATATATATAAATTCTGAATCTGAAAAAAGTAATATATAATGCATTCTTAATACATACATATATCTGATTTACTAATAATGTGTATATATGTATTTGATTGTGTAAATTTTAACTGTCAATAAATAATTAATCTAATAATAAGCTTAAATGTTATTATTATAAAATTATTAATATAATTTTATAATAATAACATTTAAGTTTATTATTAGATTAATTTTAATAATAAATATTATTAAATTTTATTATTGCTTCTTTATGTAAGAAAAAGAAACTAATTAAAATTGATAAAATGATGAATGTAGTTATCAGTTTTATGAATTAAAATATGTATATATCAAAAAGAATAATTTTTCAATTTATTTGATGTTAGCACCGATCAATAATATCCATACTGCAATAATTGAAAAAAAAGGACGCAATAATAAGTGGATATATACTTTGGATGATGAAAAGAGAGAACCGCCAGAATTTCCAAGATTTAACTAGTTCCAATTTATACTTCGACTTAAAGACTGCATTTCTTGCAAAGATGCCACTATTAATGTTACTGATAATAATCTGTTATTTCTTCGGGTAAACTTTATATTATATGTATACATCATATTAGATATTTTTAATATTAACGCATATTTTTTCATATTTATATATACAAATTATTTTTTGATAGCCAACTCTAATATTTTGAATAAAGCACAAAATATAGAAAAAAATTAAAATTTTTATTACTCTCTTATATTTACATTCACTAATTTTATTTTTAGAGAAACAAAATGAATAATGATAATAATTACATAAAAAAAAAAATTTAATTTAATTTAAAAAAATAAATAATAATATTTGAATTAGAAAAATAATATTATAAAATTATTAATGTCATATTATTACTTAACAAATAATTTTCATATTTAATACAAAATTATATCTAAATTATAGTAAATATATTATTAAATTTACTCATTTTTGCGTACATATATGTATATGCGCGATCATGTAATGAATGTTTGTTATGTATCCATACAATACTTATTTGTATCTATTAATGCAGTACAGGAAAAAGTTATTTTGATATAAATTCATAATTTTTATAAAAATAAATCCTCTTTTTTATGTTATTAGAATCAATATAACTATCATATGATATTAATGTCAATATTTGAATTTTTCAAACGTAATGCTATGCTGTATTATCATAAAAATTCTGGAAAAAATTCATATAAATATAATATGGCGAATTTTATATTTAATTGTAACCAGTAATTATTACTGATCGCTATGATGAAAGTTTTGATTCATCTTTTTTAAGCATTTTTATTATTAAAAACATTTTTTTAAAATTATTTACAGATTTTAATTGTTACAGAAAACTTATCAATGCTGCACACCGTAACAATTCAGCTACCAATAGGCACAATGTGGTCCATTATCAAAACGATAGAGTTATGTTGGAATTGGAAAACGTAAGTAAAATATCTACAGAATATTAATGCAGAGTTAATATCAAATCGATATAAATAAAAAATTATAAAAATAAAAATTTATAAAAATTATGAATTATATAACCGTGAATCTATGAATATTTCTTTCTTAAATATGTAAAATTTTGTTTACCAAGGTAAAGTGCCAAGAACATTTTGTTAAAAACATTTTTTTTCCAACAAACATTTGTCTCATCAATGTCTTATCCATGGTCTCGAAAAAAATGTCTATAAAATCCCAATTTATTTGAATTTTAAAATAGCAACAAAAATATTAGCACAACAACATTAAGATATTCTCGTAAATAAAAACCTAGCGATTAATCGATAGATGTAAATGTAGACAAGAGGAAGAAAATCATAACCAGCAAATTTTCCAACAGAATATTTTTGTCAAACTCTATTATAAACGAACTTATAATTTGGAAAAGCGTTTTTAAATTCATATGATTATATAGTTTTTCTTCATCTTAACAATAAGCAAAATATATTTTATTTTTTTGTTTTTCTATCGTAAAGGAATGTATGTGTGTACTCATAAAAATTATTATCATATTAATAATATCAATAATATCATTAATCTTGCAGGCGGCAGACGAAAATAATAATGTTTAATTCGAAAATATATTGATGTTTGACACATGGCATTTCATATAATTGTGATGTTAACAAGGTTTCTTAAGATATGAAGTAAGATATGAAACTCGATTCACAATTTCAAATTCCTAGACAACGTATATTTTGTTATGCATGATTAATTTTTAATAAATGTATTATATGAATAATGACAAAAAGAAAAACTGTAAATATAAATAATTTTAATTTTTCACAAAATTTTTAAAGAAAACTATCAAATTAAGAAAAATTAGTTTATTTTATACAGTTCTAATTTTTATGTATAAATATATAATATATAAAAAATGTTTATGAATAATTTACTATAGAGATTATACAAAGTTTAAATTGAAAAAATTATATATTTTCAAACGTATCATAAATATTTCTATAAACGCTATTTTAAAATAAAATTACTTAATTATTATTAAAATGATTTTAATAATATTAAAATATTTTAAAAAGTTGATGATTGTTAGTAAATTACAAAATAATGTAATTAAAAATTATGTTTGCACGTTTCTCTCCTTAAAACTTCAAACATTTATGGTACAATACTTTAAAATTATTATTTCTTATAAACTTTATAATCGTCTTTTTAAAATTAATTCTAATCAAACATTTTTTTATAAAAATACAATACAAATAGTTACAATAGTTTAGTTATAAGTAATATTATAAGTAATATTATATAATCGAATTTGTTTCATAAACCAGCAAAATTGTTCAATATTATAATATTCAATGGTTCATCTTTAAGCTAATTTATAATATTATATATATTATTATTTATATAATAAAATAAAGAAATAAGTAACAAACAATAAGCTTTAGATATAGATAATGTCTTCTGTTATTATTTCTCGAGATAACTGAACGATATGTATGTTTATTTCTCAAAAAATTTAGTTTTTGTTTAATATGTGTAAATATTGCATATATTATGATAAAAACTAATTTCAACAAATTGACAAGTAACAATAAATTATAACATATACATACAAATTATTTAATTGTTTTAAATACAAATTTTAAATACAAAATTTTGTTAAAGTCATCTATTCAAAATTAATTACTAACATCATAGTATTAATTAAAAACTATATATTTCTGCAATTATATACAAAATATTTAATCAACTATATGATTAATTAAGCATAATTTATTTTATTAAGACTTTTCTTTCGTTTTATTGTTAAATTTTGAAATCTGCAAAATAATATGATTTTAATAAATTAAAAATAATTTATATATTCCTAATAAATAAAAAATAAATGATTGCAAATAATGTAATGACTTATTTTTTTATTTTCAACATAATTATTTTTATAACATTATTGTTACAGACAATCTTGTTTTGCTTAAAAGTATAAATATCTCTGATTATTATGATTATCATAAAACTACCAATTAAATAATTTTAAAAATAAAATTATTTACCAGTAATTAACTAATTATTATCAAACGAAAAGATGCTATATATGTATAATGTAATTTATAATACATGTTTTATTATTTCTAGAATATTATATAATATGAATAACAAATCTTTTAATTTAAAAACAATTATAAATTCCATTTGACACTAAAATATATGATTGTATTTAATTACTATAAATAATCAAAATGTATTATGCTTTTTATCAGCCATTATATTTAGCAATATTGACACTATTTGTATGTATGTAGACAATAATATGTAATTCATATATATATGCATTAGTTCAATTTTTATAAAATAAATTTTAAATTATAATCATAATTTTAATACACAAATGATATTAGAAAACAATTTCTGTGAAAAGTTATTCTACAAAAATAATGTTAATAAATTGCGCTAATAATAATAAAAATTTATAAAAACATTAATAAATATTAATAAAAGGTTGAATACATAATAGTTGTTTCAATTCCCTACAAAAATAATGATATTAAAAAGTTGGCTCAACTGAATAAACTTTTATACTATAAAATTTTTATATTATAAAATTTATATAAATACTTCTCTTTTATTTCCAATATTAAAAGAAAAAATATGTCTAATATATTGCAATATAATATTTATTATAAAAAATCGTTCCAAATGTGAACAATTATATATTTTCCAATAACCATATGTATATATTTTTTATTTTCGTTTAATTCAATTTTTGATATCATTATTTTTGGAGAATATTCATTCATAATAATACATTGTATAACAGTGACATTTTCATAAATAATGCATATACTTAGCATTATCATCTTTTTGCCTTTTACAAAGTTTTTAAAAATTACGTAATATAAATACATACAATAAATCAAATATGTTTTGACTTTTTTATTTTTCTTACTTCATATTATATAAATATCAATGTAAGATGCATGCAATTAAACATCAAATATACAATCAAATAAAAATGCACGTTAAAAGAATCTATAAGTGACGAAAAGGTAGAAAATTTAAATAATATGCCAAAAATTTTAACATAGAAACAAGATATAATGATTCATGAGCGTTTAAATATAAATAATTTCGAACAATACTAACAGCTAATAAGAGTCAAATGAAAGCATGTTTTAGCATTCTACAAAAAATATAAATTTATATTCTTCAGTACCTACTCATATGTTTATCATTGTCATGCAGTGTCACGTAAATACAGCGAACAGTGAAACAACGACTTGGATCATAAATTGGTAAGATTAAAAATTATTATAATAAAATTATTAACAATTTAATATCTTGCCATTACATATCGAGATTTTCTTCGATGTTTCATATATGCAATTAGTTTAAATTATGTTCTAAGATTTGATAGAATAAAATCACCAGTATGTGATCATTGTGTTTTTTTTTTTTGTACCATTGAATTTATGCTTGAAAATTCGACACAGACGCTTCAAACTAAATTCAATTATACAAAGAATAGATTATCTTAAATTGTGTCATGTTAAGAGTGCTTATCATAATGTTTCTTTATGAAACTATAATTGATTTCAATGCTTTATTAATAAGAAATTCAAGAAAAATATATCATCTTTAGTTCAAGAACAAAGAGAGAAGCGTTGATAGTTTTATGCTACAATCTTATAGTTTTTATAGTCGTTATTTACAAAGTTTCAATAGCAAATAAAACTATTTACTAAATGTTTTGAACGATTTTTGAAAAATATTTCATATCAAAAAAGTTTATTGTTATTAAGTTTCAAATATTTTAATTCCATTTATAAATATTTTCTAAACATATCTATGCTTTATACTAAAAATTTAAACATCTTTAATCACAAAGCTTTTTCAGCATTCATATTTTATTATTCTTATTAATTCTTATTATTTTTCTCATTTTATCATAAATGTCTCTCTTAATTTAATAATAACTCGTTATAAAGTTTATCTTCTCTATTTTGCTTACAATATTTATGCTATCGGAAAGGCATAACAAGATTCTGATTGACATTCAGTAATTGTTTTCTTTTTTCCAGATAATCAATAACGTGTTATTGATCATCAATGTGCTATTAATAAAAAGCCATATAGAGAGAAAAGATTGGATAAAGAGAATTGCAATACATTGAACTTTATTAAAATTTAGAAGAGAAGCGCTAAATAAGTATCCATAATGTGTTCACCTACGTTGATGCAAATCAAGCAGCAAATACTTCAATTATGTTTAGGCCTAGGTACTTTGGTTATTATCTGGTGCATATTAGGTAAGATAATATAAATCATATAACAATATAATTTTTGATTCATTTAGTTTATATTTATACATTATAATCAAAACGCAAACATGAATAATGGAATTTAATGATTGTGTGCATATCTTTTACTTTTTTATATCTATCCAAAATAAATGCTAAAATATATATAAATTCTGAATCTGAAAAAAGTAATACATTCTAATACATTCTCTACATATAATATAAAAAAGTAATACATTCTTAATACATACATAAATACATCTGATTTATTAATAATGTGTATATATTTTATTGTGTAAAATTTTAACTGTCAATAAATAATTAATTTAATAACAAACTTAAATGTTATTATTATAAAATTATTATATATAAAATTATTACTAAATATTATTAAATTTTATTGTTGAAATTATTGTTTTTTATGTAAGAAAAAGAAAAATAATTAAAATTGATAAAATTGATGAATGTAGTTATCAGTTTTATAAATTAAAAATATGTATATATTAAAAGAATAATTTTTCAGTTTATATGACGTTAGCACCGGTCAATGATGAACATGCTATAAATGCAATAAATGAAAAAAAAAGGACGCAATAATGAGTGGATATATATAGATGATGACAAAGAGAGAAACAGCATCACCCAGAAATAACTTGGAAGATTTAGATACACCCACATTATACTTGGAGATAAAAGTTGCGTTTCTTACAACGATGCCACTAATGTTGCTGATAATGCTCTGTTATTATTTCGGAGTAAACTTTATATTATACTTATCATATTAGATATTTTAATATTAACACATATATATTCATATTTAATTTATATATACAAATTATTTTATGATAGCCAGCTCTAATATTTTGAATAAAACACAAAATATAAAATAAATTTAAAAAACTTTTATCACTCTCTTAACATTTACATTCACTATTTTTATTATTAGAGAAACAATAATGATAATAATTACACAAAAAAATTAATTTCATTTAAAAACAAATTTGAATTAGAAAAATAATATCATAAACCTAAAATTATTAATGTAATAATATTATTATTTAACAAAAAATTTTCATTTCTAATACGAAATTATATCTAAAATTATAATAAATATATTATTAAATTTATTCATTTCTGCGTACATATATGTATATGTGCGATCGTGTAATGTATATGTGTGTTTGTGTATGTATGGATGCAATACTTATATGTATCTATTAATGTAGTACAGGAAAAGTTATTTTGATATAAATTCATAATTTTTATAAATCCTCTTTTTTATGTTATTAGAATCAATATAACTGTCATATGATATTAATGTCAATATTTGAATTTTTCAAACGTAATGCTATGCTATTTTATCATAAAAATTCTGTGAAAAATTCATATAAATATAATATGGCCAATTTTATATTTAATTATAACCAGTAATTATTACTGATCGCTATGATGAAAGTTTTGATACATCTTTTTTAAACATTTTTATTATTAAAAACATTTTTTAAATTATAAATTATTATTTACATATTTTAATTGTTACAGAAAATGTATCATTTTTGAGCACCGTATCAATTCAGCTATCGATAGGCACAATGTGGTCCGTTATCAAAACAATAGAGTTATATTGGAATTGGAAAACGTAAGTAAAATATCTACAGAATATTAATGCAAAGTTAATCTCAAATCTCAAATCGATATAAATAAAAATTATAAAATACAAATTTATAAAAATTATGAACTATATAAAAGTGAATTCATAAACATTTCTTTCTAAAAATATAAATTTTGTTTACCAAGGTAAAGTGCCAAGAACATTTTGTTAAAAAAAGATTGTTAAAAACATTTTTTTTCCAACAAACATTTGTCTCATCAATGTCTTATCCATGGTCTCGAAAAAAATGTCTATAAAATCCAAATTATTTGAATTTTAAAAAGCAATAAAATATTAGCACAACAACATTAGGATATTCTCGTAAATAAAAACCTAGCAATTTTAAATCGATAGATGTAAATGTAGACAAGAGGAAGAAAATCATAACCAGCAAATTTTCCAACAGAATATTTTTGTCAAACTCTATTATAAACAAACTTATAATTTGGAAAAGCGTTTCTAAATTCATATGATCATATAGTTTTTCTTCATCTTTACAATAAGTAAAATATATTTCTATTTTTTTTTTGTTTTTTTTATCGTAAGGGAATGTATGTGTGTACACATACAAATTATTATCATATTAATAATATCAATAATATCTTTAATCTTGCAGGAGACAGAAGATAATAATGACGAATATAATAATATTTAATTCGAAAATATATTGATGTTTGACGCATGGCCGCATTTCATATAATCGTGATGTTAACAAGGTCTCTTAAGATATGAAGTAAGATATGAAACTCGATTCACAATTTCAAATTCCCTAGACAACGCATATTTTGTTATGCATTAATTTTTAATTTTTAATAAATGTATTATATGAGTGATGACAAAAAGAAAAACTGTAAATATAAATAATTTTAATTTTTCACAAATTTGTGTTCATACAATTATAAATTAAGAAAATTTTATCAGATTAAGAAAAAAATAGTTTATTTTATGCAGTTCTTATTTTTTGTGCATAAATATATAAAAAAGTGTTTATGAATAATTTACTAAAGAGACTATATAAAGTTTAAATTGTGGAAAATTATATATTTTCAAGCGTATCATAAATATTTCTACGCTAATAATAATTAAGTAATTTTATTTTAAATAAAATTACTTAATTATTATTAAAATAAAAATATTAATAAAATTATTTAATTATTATTAAAATAATTTTAATAATATTAAAATTTATTAAAAAGTTGATTGTTAATAAATTATAAAATAATAATGTAATTAAAAATTATGTTTGCGTTTTCTCCTTAAAACTTCAAACATTTGATACAATACTTTAAAATTATTATTTCTTATAAACTTTATAATCGTCTTTTTTAAAATTAATTCTAATCAAACATTTTTTTTTATAAAAATACAATACAGATAGTTACAATAGTTTAGTTATAAGTAATATTATAAGTAATATTATATAATCGAATTTGTTTCATAAACCAGCAAAATTGTTCAATATTATAATATTCAATGGTTCATCTTTAAGGTAATTTATAATATTATATATATATTATTAGTTATATAATATTATAATATATTTATTATAATTTATAATATTATATATATTATTATTTATATAATAAAATAAAGAAATAAATAACAAACAATAAGCTTTAGATATAGATAATATATCTTCTGTTATTATTTCTCGAGATCACTAAACGGTATGGTTTACTTCTCAAATAAATTTAGTTTTTTGTTTAATATATGTAAATATTGCATATATTATGGTAAAAACTAATTTCAACAAATTGATAAGTAGCAATAAATTATAAAATATACATGCAAATTATTCAATTGTTTTAAATACAAATTTAAAATTTTTTTTAGAATCGTCCAATTCAAAATTAATTACTAACATCATAGTATTAATTAGAAACTATATATTTCTGTAATTATATACAAAATATTTAATCAACTGTATGATTAATTAAGCATAATTTATTTTATTAAGACTTTTCTTTCGTTTATTGTTAAATTATCTGCAAA
Organism: Cataglyphis hispanica; assembly: GCF_021464435.1. Taxonomy (NCBI): domain Eukaryota; kingdom Metazoa; phylum Arthropoda; class Insecta; order Hymenoptera; family Formicidae; genus Cataglyphis; species Cataglyphis hispanica. The sequence continues at coordinate 12,143,783 of NC_065956.1, forward strand.
ATAATATGATTTTAATAAATTAAAAATAATTTATATATTCCTAATAAATAAAAAAATAAATGATTGCAAATAATGTAATGACTTATTTTTTTATTTCCAACATAATTATTTTTATAACATTATTGTTACAGACAATCTTGTTTTGCTTAAAAAGTATCTCTATGATTATTATGATTATCATAAAACTACTAGTTAAATAATTTTAGAAAATAAAATTATTTACCAGTAATTAACTATTTATTATCAAACGAAAAGATGCTATACATATATAATGTAATTTATAATACATGTTTTATTATTTCTAGAATATTATATAATATGAATAACAAATCTTTTAATTTAAAAACGATTATAAATTCCATTTGGTACTAAAACATGTGATTGTATCTAATTACTATAAATAATTAAAATATATTATACTCTTTAATCGGCTATTATATTTAGCAATATTGACACTATTTATATGTATGTAGACAATAATATGTAGTTCATATAAATATATAAGTATGCATTAATTCGATTTTTATAAAATAAATTTTAAATTACAATCATAATTTTAATACACAAATTATATTAGAAAACAATTTTTGTGAAAAATTATTCTAAAAATAATGATGTTAAAAAATTGCGCTAATGATAATAAAAATTTATAAAAACATATTAATAAATATTAATAAAAATGTTGAATACGTAATAGTTGTATTAATTCCCTACAAAAATAATGATATTAAAAAGTTAGCTCAACTGAATAAACTTTATACTATAAAATTTTATATTATAAAATTTATATAAATACTTCTCTTTTTATTTCCAATATCAAAAAAAAGTATGTCTAATATATTGTATATGATATTTATTATAAAAAATCGTTCAAAATGTGAACAATTATGTACATTCCAATAACTGTATGTATATATATAAATTTTTAATTTCATTTAATTCAATTTTTTGATACCATAATTTTTATGGAATAGTCTTTCATAATAATACATTCTATAAGAGTAACATTTTCATAAATAATGCATATACTTAGCATTATCATCTTTTTGCCTTATTTACAAAGTTTTTAAAAATTATGTAATACAAATACATACAAGAAATCAAATATGGGTTGCCTTTTTTATGTTTGTTTTATTTTATATTATATAAATATCAATGTAATATGCATGCAATTAAAATACAACCAAATAAAAATGCACGTTAAAAGAATCTACAAGTAACGAAAAGATAGAAAATTTAAACAATATGCCGAAATTTTCACATAAAAACAAGATAGAATGATTCATGTGCGTTTAAATATAAATAATTTCGAACGATACTAACAGCCAATAAGAGACACGAAAGGACATTTTAGCATTCTACAAAAATATAAATTTATATTCTTCAGCACTCTATGTTTATTATCATTGTCATGCGGTGTCACGTACAAAGCGAACAGCGAAACAGCAACTTGGATCACAAATTGGTAATATTGAAAAATTAATATAATAAAACCAATTATTAGCATTTTAATATTATATGTGTCGAGATTTTCTTCAATGTTTCGTATATGCGATTAGTTTAGGATATGTCCTAAGTTTTAACAGAATAAAATCATCAGTATGTGATCATTATGATTTTTTGTTCCGTCAAATTCGTGCTTGAAGTTGTAAAGGTTGGATGATACAAACACTCAAAAATAAAATCAATTATCTATGTAAGATACAGGTTGTCTTAAACTGTGTCATATTAATTAAGAGTGCTTACTTTAATATTTGTTTATAAAATTATTACTTGGTTTTAATCATTTATTAATAAGAAATTAAAGAGAAAAATACCGGCTTCATCGAGAGCAATAGAAAAGTACTGATAGTTTTATGCTGTGATTTTATAGAATCTTTATAATCGCTATGATTTTACAATATACATGATCTATTCAATAAATATTTTTCTTTTCAGACAATCAATACAACGTGTTATTAATAATAGAAGAAGTATATATTAATAGAAGAATAATAGCAGAGAAAGATCGGATAATTGCAAATCTTATTAAAATTAGCAAGAGAAGCGCTAAACAAGTATTCACGATGTGTTTTTCTAGGATGACGCAAATTATAAAGCAAATATTTCATTTGTCATTTTTATACATATTTATTTTTGTTTTTATCTTATACATATCAAGTAAGATGATATAAATTATATAACAACATAATTAGATTTATTTAATTTATATTTATACTTTATAATCAAAAGCAAACATAAGAGATTGATTGTTTGCAAGCATAAGAGATTGATATTTTTTACTTATCTTTTCCTTTATTTATCAAAAATAATTTTTAAAAATAAGATATATATATATATATATATATATATATATATATATATATATATATATTCGAAAAAAGAAATTATACTTTAAAAAATATACATATATGTATATAAATATATATATTAAAAAAAATTCTTTTTTAGTTTATATAATATTAGTACCGACTAGTGATACTCCAATAAATGTAAACAACGATGACAACAATAATAACTGGATATATAATTTGAGTTTGAATAAAAAAAAAGAAACGGTATTACCTATAAAAAGTATTAAAGATTTAAATACTTTTGATGTATACCTGACCAGCACAAATATTGCAATAATTATTATGGTATTAATAGCTGTGTTGCTGATCTGTTGTTGCTGCAGGTAAATTTTATTATATGTATCCATTATATTAAATACTTTTAATATTAATGCATATATTTTTATACTTAATTAATTTATATGTACAAATTATTGTTTTATATAGCCAACTCTAATGCTTTGATAAATAAAACATGATAAAAAAATTGAGAACAAGTTAAGAGAATTTTTATTATTTTCTTAATATTTCTATTTTTAATTAATAATGATTATTATTAATAATTTTATGAAATAAACTTTTATAAAAAAAAATTTATTAAATAATAATAATAATAATTGCAAAAACAATAAAATGTTTGAATTGAAAAAAATAATATAAATTTAATATTATTATTTAAAATAAAATCGTCATTTCTAATACAAAATTATTTAAATTATAATAAATGAATTATTAAATTCTTGCATTCTCTGCGTACATACAAATGTATGTGCAATGGTGTAATGTATGTTTTGATATTTTTTGTTATTTTATCATAAAATTTCTGAAAAAGATTCAAATAAGTATAATATGACGAACTATATTCATTTTATCGCAATCAGTAATAATTACTAATCGCTATGTTGAAAGCTCTGATTAATTTTTTATAAGGCTTTTTATTATCAAAAAAAACTTTCTTTTTAAATTATTTACGACTTTTGATTATTACAGAAAAATCTCTTCTGACCAAGAGGAACCAGCTAATATTATTATTAGGTACAATGTAGAAGGTGAATATCAAAACGATTTCCAAATAATTTCTTTTTTACCGGATATATAGAATATGTAAGTAAAATATCTATAGTAGAGTAAACGCAGACTATATCTCAAATCGATACAATTTTTTATGATACAAAAAATAATGCCAGTATATATTGTGTATACACATATATACAAACGCGAATGCCGATACAAAATGTTTCAAAAATAAATGGCTTAAATTTAGAAATATATTCTCTACTTACCACACAGATAAAAAAATTCATATAAACGTGAATCCATAAACGTTTCATTTTTTTTTTCAATACGTTCCATTTTATTTACAATAGAGTTCGACAAGAATATTTTGTTAAAACAAGATGACAAACAATTTTTTTCTCCAACAAATGTTTCTTTTTCAACAAATTTTTTTTCTCAACATTGTCTTATCGACGATTTCGTAGAAAATATCGTAGAATTCTAAAAATTCTTAAAGTATTTCAAATTTTGTAACAGAAAGCAATGTTACATTTTTTTCCAAAATAAATAAATAATAAAATGCAGTAAAAGCCTTAGCATAAAAGTCTTAAAATATCTTTGTAAATAAAAACCTAGAAATTTTAAATCGATAAATATAAATGTGGATAAGAGCGAAAGAAAATCATATCCAGCAAATTTTCTAACGGAAATATTTTTGTCAAACTCTCATAAAGTACTTACTACAAAGAAGCTTTTTAAACGCGTGTGATCTAATTTTTTTCATTTTTAACGATAAGCAAAATATACTTATAAACTTGTTCTCTTTTATTGTTAATGATTGTATGTACACATATAAGTTATTATCATATTAATAATGTTAATTATAAACAAACAAAGAAACAGGCACTCGGAGCCAAGCACAGGTGATCGGGAAAGAATTAAGTATTAAAAATTATATAATAATTATGTAATAAAATTAAAACAACGTACGTTTTAAAAATAACATGCAATTCCTCCGTACATTTCAATTTATTTAACCTTTTCTTTTATTCACTGACGTTTATTATTTTTATCAGATGATCTTAATATATCATAGTTTGTATGTTTAATTTATACGTTATCTTGAACTAAAGATAACTCAAAAAAGGAGCCAAAACGTATTCTGTTTGTAATTTTATTATATGATTATTATATAATTTTTAATATTTAATTCTTTGCGCCCGATCACCTGCGCTTGACTCAGACTTCCTGTTTCTTTATTTTTGTCTTGAGCCTTTTTTTAACTTTATAATATTAATAAATCTCTCTCTAATTTTGCAGTAGTCAGACGGCAAAATTTAATTCAAAAAATTAACATTGATATTTGACGCAATGCTGCAATTCACATAACTGTAATATTGATAAGATCTTATAAATAATATGAAACTTGATTCTCATCTTCACATTATTTAAACAACGTGCATGTTGTTATACATGTATAATTTTTAATAAATGTAATGACAAAAACTATTGCAGAATTAATTATAATCAAACATTTTTTTATAAAAAATAGAATAATTACAATAGTTTTGTTAGAATTAATATATCTCTTAAATTTGTTTTATAAGACAAAGTTGGGCAATATTATTTGCAATACTATTTGTAATATTATTGTACAATATTAAGCTAATATTACCTATTAGCGCGTATTCGCGATTCGTTTATAATCGTGAATAATGTAAACTCATCAAGTTCAATCAATCAAATTTCTTTATAATTTATGAATTATTTATGAATCAAATTACAAATACGAATTGCGAATACGCGCAATTTGACGCTAAATGCTAGTTCGCTTTCAAGCTTTTATAATTGTGTATATTAACAATATTAACTGTTTTCAATATTACTGTCTTCAAAATTGCGCTTAAGTTTAGATTTAGTTTTAGATTGTATATCCTCTGTTATTATAATCTTTGTCAACATCATCATGCGATACTTTACTGCTTAACTAATTTTAATATTTGATCTACATGTGTATATATATATATATATATATATATATATATATATATATATATATATATTATGACAAAAACTTTTTTTAACAAATTGATAAATAATAATAGATTATACATTCGAATTATTCAATACTTTTTTTTAAATAAAAATTTAAAGTTTTTGTCATTCTACTCAAAATTAAACACTAATGTTACAATATTAATTAAAAATTATATATCTATTTAATTATAAATAAAATAGTTAATCAATTATTTAATTAATTAAACGAAATTTACTTTATTAAAGTCCTTTTTCATTTGTGCTCTATGAAATTGTGTGATTTTAATAAATCAAAAATAATTTGTATATTCCTCATAAATCAAAAAATAAGTGATTACAAACAATATAATGACTTATTTTTTATTTCTTACATAATTATTTTTGTAATATTATTATTATACAATTTTCTCTTAAAAAAATAAACAAATAATTATTATGATTATCGTAAAATCATTTAGTAATTAAGTATCTTTAAAGTTTAAAGTTATTACTTAGTAATTAATAATTAAATTAAAATTATTTACTTAATTAATTAGTAATTAACTTGTTATTATCAATTAGTAATTAACTTGTTATTATCAAGAGAGAAATTGCCATGTTTAATGCAATTTAATATAAATAATATTACATAGAATATTATTTATATAATATTGTAAATAAATATATAATACAATAGTATAAATAAATAATAAATAATAAATCTTTTAAGTTAAAAACGATTGTAGATTCGATATTTCATATAAAAATGTTTGATTGTATTTAATTACCAAAGATAATTAAAATGTTTCAAAGATAATTAAAATAATTTTTTTTTATCGGCTATTATATTTGGCAATATTGACACTATTTAATAATAAGTGATTCGTATATATATATATATATATGTATAAATATGCGTATTATAAATATCTTGTGTTTTGTAAAATTCAATGTACATTATAAATATATCAATTTGTATATTTATTTCAATACACATATAAATCGCGTTTGAAAAATTTGCAAGCTGAGATATTTAGAGAGACAAATGTATATAAATGCGAAGTTTTTTGCGATAATAGAAAGCGAGGCAAATACATTCGACGCGACCTTTAATTTTATGAATGTTTTATAAATTTTAACTCGACAAAAGTATACTTTGTACGTGGGAGATTCACGTGTCAATTTCGCGCAATCACGTTTATTTATTTCCTCAGTAATCGTAGAATCAAGAACGCAGCAGCGTTGCGTTTTATTAAATTAATAGTTACCGAGAATTTCTCCAGAAATTCCATTCAAAATCATCTGGTTGCAGTGCAAATTAGGAAAAAAAAGCTTCTCAAGATTGGTGCTAACACCATAACTACTACAACTACTAATCCTTCTATGAGCAACATTTTCGAGTTGCAGACGCAATGCATTGAAAACCGCTGATATATGCCGCTCGTAAACGCTGCAATGTACCGCGCGATGAAACGACAGTGATTTGCGCGGACTTTTGCAACTCCGCGCAGATGGTAAGCGGGATTCGCAAAGGGGAATATATTTTTCGGCTTAGTATATATCATCGGATTCCTAAGAGATGTTTATCACAATCCCGATCGCCAACGCGTCTTTTGCTGTCAATTTTGCGCGCGCGGCGACTATTTTTTATTTAGAAGGATCGTGTGTCTAATATATTTCATCGGATTTGAATGGATCGAAGATACATTTACATTCATCGCGCGAATTATTAACCGGAAAAAAGGCGCGACAATGTGCATATGTGTGTGCTAAGGGTGGACTTTAAGAGGCAGCACAAAGAGGGGGAAGAGCGAAAAAAGAGAAGTGCATCGACATGCATACGGGGCATAACTCGCGAATAATACCATGTTTTATATGAACGTACGTGAGCCAGCTGTAAGCAAATGTATTTTGCAGCGGCAAGCTTAAGCCGTGTACTATTCGCATGTGCAGGTCGACCGACGACGCGACGATTGCATCGTTGCAAGCAGGAACATGCTCATTAAAGCTGTGCATAGAAACGCGAATGCGTCCGATTAAATTGTTTTATCGCGCGAAAGCGCGCATCGAAAATTTATTGCTCCCCATTGCTACTCTTTCTCTCTAACGTAAATGAATAATAAAACTGTATATCGCTCTGATAAAATTTTAACGATCTATTAATTAAAGTCGTAAATTACTCGTCAACCGCTATTCATACATATTTTTCTCTTTCAAAGCAAACGAAATAGACACCAAGCGGAAAAAAATAAAAAAAAACATCGATACAAAATTACAGATAATACAACTGAAACTTGCGATTCTATCAATAATTTCTGACAAGTAAAAATTTAATTGTTCAATACCTATGTTTCATATCAAATGCACATGCTAAATTTTTCGCTTTCACTCGCGGTGAAGAATTAATTATTCTCGGCCTCGTCAAATGTAATCCTGAAATAGAGTCGTTAACCGTCCATTAGAAACGTCGTGTAAACAATTTCGTGCGGTTCCGTGATTAACGTCGCTATTTACGAGGCTCCTTCATCGTGTGAGACGTGATACGCGGCGCACCTTAACGCCGACCGATCTTTGAGACCGCGGAACCTACACGTGTCAAGAATGTTGGAAATAATGCGAGCAACAACTTACACACTTACAGTTTCACGGCGAGACCGAAAAAAAAAAGAAAAAAAAAACAGTGAAAGGAAACGGAGAACGCGCCGTGCGTACAATGTAAATCTGCGACCCGGGAATGTTTCGCGCGCGCGCATCCAACCTCCATCTTTTTTCGCGCTTCCCGCACGATTCATTAGAATTGCGCTGCGCTAATTTCATCGTCCCATCTGTATCTCGTTTGCCGTTTCCTCGCTCACTGGAAAATATCTGACGAATTCCCTGGCTCTCGATTTTCTCGATAGCCTCATTCAAGGCGATGAACCGAGCCGAGTTAATTGGATAATTAAAGGAGGAGGGCGATGTATGACGTACTGGAATTAGGTTCGATCGTTCTTAATTGAACTATCGCAAGGGATATATCGTTATTATCGTCATTGTCGCAAGGAATGATGCTCGACTAGTTCGACTCGTTCCGCTAAATTTTTGTCAATGGTATTTTATCAAAATATGTTATTTTGACGCGTGTCATATTGCGTTTTATCGCTTATTATATATACATAATGTCTCGCTGATGTCGTAAAATACTTCTGCGACAAGTGCTTCGATAAATCTTGAGTTGCATTTTTCTTCGATAAAAAAATAAATATTTTAAAGAAGAAAAGAAAAGAGAATTGCTTTCTTCATTCTTAACATTAAGTATTTTATCAATATTTCGTATTAACTTGATGCGCGTCATACATACACATATGGAATCTATTCTAAAATATTTTTTATGATATCAATGACGTCTTTTTTATTTAGTAATTATAAAAATTATATTCTCATATTAAAAAGTTGATAATATTTATGTACAAAAAGTACGGAAAATAGGAATTATTTCCAAGACAAGTCTTGTAAATTTGCTGATAATATACCGAGACGTTTACGATACAAACGTTTCTTACAATTGCGCGATAAAAAACAGATACGACAATTTATTTTCAATGAACAGTCGAGAATGAAGTCACTCACAAGGTGAGAACGAGAAGACACGAGTTCTTCGTGCCTTTTCTGTGCGATAAGAATGTTTACATTTTAGATTAGCGCCAAATGTGAGTACACGATAACGTGTCGTATCGTGTACGAGCAGGTGTCATAGGTGCGTCGCAACAAAATACACATGGATTACGCAACAAAGCGTCGTCACATCATTAATATGTAATGTCAGGACAATAGAACGTTCAAGAGGAAACGGAAGGATATGTTCGTGCGAAAAAAGTGCGGCATCTTATTCATAACGATGACAACATTTGGCTATAATAAACCGTGTCGCAAAAACAAATTGTTGCGTAACAAACGCATATTGTTTTGCGTTAAAAGCTAACGAAACACGTGTAAAACGCTGTGGCGACACAAATATGATATCAATATTGGCTGACTGTGCAAAACAGATGCATTGCAATTAAAGCGTTTCTGCCAGGTAAGCTTAATCGGCGCTTAATCGATTAACATCGAATCGATAAATTAATCGGGATCGCCTTAATTATAAGAAAAAAATAATCGTCACTGATTCAATTAATTACAACGATTGGCGAATTAACGCTGTCACTGTGTTAACTCTCTCGCTCGCGTTTCCATTACTGATACGGCTGTTATCAATCGAAGCGTGTTCGCGGCCGTTATCGCTGGGATTAATCCGCGTGCCGTTTCAGCAACATACGTGCCTCCACATATTTACATTATTTACATGCCGCGAATTATTTTGCACTTCTTCGGCGAAGTTATTATGCAATCTTTCTGCGTACTATAACCACGATTGACTGATAGAGTTCTATCTTTTCACAAGTAATACAAAAAGACAGAGGTTGTTTATTTTTCGCCAATACTATTACGCGATAAAAAGATGTCCGCGCATTATGGCCAGAGTTGTTGCACCTTATCGTTTTATCGTGTCGTTAAAACGGTGCAAACACACCGTGAATGTATAACGGAGCGTTTTACTGTCGCGCGCAAGCACGTCATCTTGCAACACCGCGTTTGCTTTATCGACAATTGCGAAAGATTTTCATGTTTTCCGGACTTTTTTTTTACTCCACGCTTTTACTATGTGCATTCTAACGTAAACGCAATGGTTTGCTATATCCCAATATCGAGGAGTCGCAATCGCGATTACGCGCGTAAATGCATATATATATTAACTCTCAGCCTTCCTCCTTCCAATTCTTTACAAACATTTTAATTTAAAAAATGTTGCTTAAAAAATTTAGTTATATAGATCAGTCGTAAGATGTGCAATTGAGATTATTTTCTTATAAATCTTTTCTAATTTTCGCAACATCTCTTTTTAAAATTATATAAACTGTAATTATATAAATTATTACATCAAAAGCTTAAGAAAATTTGTGATGACGCCTGCTGAGGATTATTATTATGTGGCAAATTGAGCTTGTTTGATTGGATAACAGGTAATTAAAAAGAGCAAATGCTAAATCTTGTTTAATAGATCTATAAAAAAATATTCCATCGCATATATAGACCGCATATATAAAGACTTCATCTTCATAAAAATTAAATATCTCTTTCTTTTTTAAGCGAGAAAAAACTTTCAACTTCAGAGGGAAATCGAGAGGAGAATGGAACAAATGTAATTTCCAGCCGCACAAATAGTTACGCATGTTCGCGAGAGTATTTCTCTAACCGCAATATTGCAATGGAGATCCATCGATCCTCTTCGATCTCACGACCCGTGAGAGATTCCTACCATTCGACTTCTCTCGATGTGCCTCGAGGTACTACCGGAGTGAAAATAGAGGCGTCGCTTTATTATATCGCGATGAGTTGTACTACGACTCCATCGGTCGTCGTGAAATTTAAAACGTGCGAAATACCAAGCAAACGGACCGACTCTACATCGTCCAGTTTCCAGTCGCGAACGAATCCGGGAATTTTCTTAACGTGACCATTGGTTTGATAAAAATGATACATACTCATACAGACCGATAACGAAGATAAATAATGTAGATTTATCTAGTTGGTCGAATAAAACATATAAATCGAAAACTTGTATCAAATGTCATGAAAAATTTTATTAAATATTTAATTAAATATGAATGAGTAAATAAAATATATTTAACAATTTATAATTGTTTTGTTTTCTTATTAATTTAAAAATAATATAATTTATTAAATAAATGTGTTTCGAAAAAACTCAGATTTATATATTAAAGTTATTAAAAAATACGGAAACTTTAATTTTAACTTTTTGACATAAAAATATGTATAATGACAGATCTAAATCGAGTGAAAAAAATCACAAATATGCGCCATCTGACATAAATGTTTATGCATCGATGGGAAAAGAGTTAGATAGGAATGCCATAAAATATTAAGTAATAATCTCTCTGGAATCCGAGTCGCTTAAGTAACAGAGTATCGGACGATAAAATAACATCAATCGCAATACGATATCGAAATGGTTGGTAAATTATTAAACGTATAGCAAAACATGTCATTGAGGAGAAAAAAGGGAGAAAATAAGGATAAGTTGCTTACGAATTAGCAAGGTCCACTTAATTAAAGAATCGATGGCCACATTAATGCACACTTATGCACCGCTTCGCTATTCGGAGGCTCCAAAGACCTTTAAGAGTTCATTCTTAAAGCGGTTTCTAATTATTCACTTTCTCCGCAGCGTAACGACCGAGATTTACAGATTCGTGTGGCGGTCTACGTAATCTTCCGATGATACTTTCAACCGCGGAGATGACAGTTAACGGTCGTCAGATAGTCACAGGTAATCGAGACAGTCTCCGCGAAATCATTCATGGAATAATTTTTTTTTTTCTATTTATGACAAGCGCGGTTTATGCAGAAACTCGAAGTAGCAGTAAATAATAGAAAACGTTTATTACGGTCTTCAAGAGTCTTTTAAGAACTAAGAATATACAAATATTATATTGCAAATGCTATATTGTCTCTAGACTTGTATCGTGGGAAAGCAATATCATAATATGAATAACTAACAGATGTGTGCAAAATAAAAAGCATTTCTATAATTATAATAATAAAAAATAAAGTTATAACGCGCACTTAAATGAAACAGTGCTTTTATCGGAGAGAATCGTTATCAGAATTTCACATACGGCAATAATCCGTGAAAGTGCTCTTGATTAGGAATAAATAGAAAAATCGTAACAAAAATCAGAACGATTCGCCTGTCATGAAATCATCACACGACAGATTATCGCAAACGAGAGACTAAGATCGAGGCCAGAGACGGTCACCATAAGACCGCTTTCTACTCGCAAGCAAGATAATACGAACACTCGATACATGTCGATAATTATCGATTCTGTTCTAAAAATCTCGGCTAATAATCAAGAATATTTAATAATCTTAGTCTTTAAAGATATAAACGTCAAACAAAGAAATTGCGCGTTCCTTGGCATTTTCTCGCAAACAATTTAATTCGTGCGTATATACTATTAGTGATAATTGCGTGCAATATTTTTTTAAAAATTATACACAAAACTCTCGTAATACGGCGATAAACAAACGCAGCTTCACAACAACTAAAGATTATTGTTGATCTTTGATAGTAACAATACAACATCTTTCGCTTGACATTTCCTTCGTAATTCAAGGATATCACAGCACCGCCACTTTATCTTAATTAATAAGCAATCTCTTCACGTATTACAACAAGAATCTCACGGTGGTTTTTAAAGGTTACCGTGTATTTGCGATATAATAACGTTAGCGATTCTACGAATTATTATAATTTTTATAGAATCGTTAATCTTCTCTCTCGACTTCATCACGTTTTCAATTAACGGTACTGTCCCCGGATCCTCGACACGTCAATCAAAGCGCACATGTCGCGGCGATCTTTGACAGAGAAAATTGCAACAGCCGAAGGAATCTGTTTATTGGCGGTCCCATTAAACGAGCATAAATCATACGACCGACACCTTGGCGAACCGGCATCCGTGTTTCTGCATCTCTTGGTGAATCGCCGCAGCCAACGTCGGAAACGACTTCGGAAACCTTCGGAAAAATTTTGATTTTCTCCAACGCGACCGAGACGTCAAAATAAAAAAAAAAAAAAGTGCATTCATATAAAATATTAACGACCGTTTCACGTCGGAGAAAGTTTAGAAAGGAACAACATTCGTGCGCGTGTGCACGCGCCACCATAAATGTAAAATAAAGCCGGAACGATTTCGTTTATATACGTGTTTCTCGAAGTCACGTTTTCGCAAAGTGAACCGTGAGCGCGAATCGCATCGCGAAAAACGTATCGCGTGGGTCTTTCCGGTGCGCTGAGGATACTAGAAGAAACGGCATCCCAAACTTATCCTCACTTTCTCGATAATGAGCAAATTGCGCGGCTCGATTTACATCTCGCGTTGCAATCTCCCTCGATCGATAGAAGCGAACGTCCGATAATATAATCCTGAGTGTCGAAACAGAAATGATTGATGGAATGTATCGCGGCGCGTTCCGGCAATGAAAAATCGGCGATAAAAAATATCAATCTTAAATGATAAAAAAAAAACTCACCTTTGTGCGGTTCAGAGGGTTTGAAAAGTCCCATCCAGGCGCGACGAACAGGTATCCACATTTGGAAATCTTCCTTGTAGCCTGAAACAAGAAATAATTGATTTTATAAATACTTGCTTGCGTTATTGCTTAATGAAATAGTTGGAAATTGATCTTTAAACGGGCAGAGATATGTGTGTACATGTAATATATATGTATAGAGAGTAATTGTGCATGTTTTTAAGTTGATCAAAAATTTCCTATTTAAAAAAAATGATGGAAGAAATAAAGTGTATAACAATTTTCTAAAATAAAAGAAAAAAAATACATGGCTGATGTATGGCTGAAAAGAATCTAACTTTCTCAAAAATTTTTCGAAAATTTTCGTTCTAATTCATATCAGACGAAAAAGCCTTATATATATATATATATATATATATATATATATATATATATATAATGAAAAATTTTGATTTTTTATTTAAAATAATTATTTTTATAAATAAATTATTTTTAATTAATCCATCCATATATATATATATATATATATATATATATATATATATGGATGGATTAATTAAAAATAATTTATTTAAATAAAAAATCATAAAATTTTTCATAATTTAATAACGTGTATCCACATTGGAAAAAAATTATTAGCGTTTATTCTCGAAAAATTACCATTCATCTATATCCGCTATGTAGCACAAGCAATCAAATTCATATTTGATGCGCTCAATCTAATAAAATGTCATTGTACAATTGCGTAAAGTTACAACTGGACTGTGGAACGTGCACGACATCAAGAATCTATGTCTTTCAAGAGTGTTCAAAGACTTATCCGACGCAAGTCTTCGCGCACTTACATGCGGCAATCAGTGCGCAATAATTCGACACTCGTTATAATCTCGTAGTAGATAATACCGCGTAGATAATAGCCATCGCGCCGTGGTTATACGATGAAACGGCACGGCTGGCGTGGCCAAACTGGCAAAAAGGCCACTCTCTCGTGCGAAGAAGTAATACGTCGTCTCCCATTGCGCGGCAATCTCGAAACGAAATGATCATCTCTCGCGAAAGGATCGTAACAAGAACGAGAATTCGCTCGGCTTTATGGAGAAATAAAGGCTGCTACGTACGGGAGGCGTTCCACGCCTCTCTCCTTCGAGAGAATTATGGTACTTCCTTACGGATTAAACGAAAGAATGTCAGGCATTCGCGACAAAAACACTCGATATCTAAACAACAAACACATGCCGAAGTCAACGAACGAGTGAACTCAGATCGCAAGAGAAATAAACGTGATAGATGAAAGAAAATATAAGATTCGTTAGAGTATAACATATAATTTTCAATACACAAAACTATATTCATAAAACTTTTGAAAAAAATTTAATCGTCTATACTGTGATTTCCGCATTACAGTAAAATAAAAATAGCTAATTAAATACGAAGTAATTCTGCATCATAAAATTCACTTTAATTCTGAAATTATTATACTCTATGTAAAAACATGAAATTTAAAAGAAAATTAAAAATATATATACTCGTACATACATGTATACAGAGGTATCTTTTAGATTTAATATTTCATCTAAGAAATATTTATGAAAATAGCCGTGAAATGCGATTAAACGAATCTTCTCGATCCGCGAACATCGCAAATAAATAAAAGCCAGAGAAACTTTCCATGCTATTTCGTACGTATAAGAATGTCAAACGCCGGATTCACGGTCCAGTTATCTCGTCGACCGTGATCACAATTACTGCTTATATTGAGAAAACATTAGCTGAAAAGCGCAAGGCTAATCGAAAGTTGTCTAATGATTGGTATATCAATAACGCGCGAGTTGTTTTGCGCGTCACAGATAAAATTCTCGTTGATCAAATCGATTCCGACGAACCCGGAGAGTACCTACGCTCTGTTTAACTACTTTCCGTCCGGTTTGCACGATTTCCTGTCGCTCATCGCACGTTCACAATTAACTTCCGGCGTGTTGATTGTCACGTACCGACAGCACGAACGTAGCGAACCATAAACCATCCTATTATAGCGTATCGCCAGTCATTAAAACGCATCGGCGAGCATCATTATGAAATAATAATTCTACGCGAAGACTACATGAGTAAGCTAACGCAAAAAAATATTCTGCTTTATAATTTTTTCATGGATAAATTTTTCAAGTGTGAATAAATAAAATTTCCTGTTCAACGTATAAAATTTAAGACACATGCTTTTTCAGTAGTAATTAAAATAATAATTAAAATATTGACAATTCTATAATGAATTATGTTTGGATTAAAGTAAAGATATCATTATAAAATGCGATTCAAATCTTTTGTTTAACCTGAGCATGTAAATTAAGCGATAAATCTGCAGTTAAAAAGGGAGAACATAGCTTATATTATTAATTTCAACATTTCGATACGGAAATTTCATTCACATTACGATTTATCACGCTAATTCGCGGTGCAGTTCTCCCGTCTGTCACGGTTATCATCCGATTTTTTCACGCCTAGTGAAAATATCATACCTCTCCAAACGGTTCATTAAAGATAATTCATGAGTTCTCTCTCTTTCTTTTTCTTTCTCCACATCTGCGGCTCGATGAATGCGCCTATCGCGACGTTATGCAATTGGAGACACTTGTCTCTTACAATTGACAATAATTGGACAACAAGTCGCTTGCTCTCCGATGGACCGTTTCCTTCTGGTCGTCCTTGACACGCTTCGCGGACCGGAGTCCTTGTCAGTCCTTAAGCTCGAAACGACGCGACCTAGATCGCTCGGGCCCGCTACGCCTCTAATATCTAATGAGGCCGACGTAAACGTGCCCCCGGCGTTACTAATGGGGTCGTAGGTGCCGCGGGAGCGCGTTCTCCTGTTTCTCTCCAATGGCCTCTCGAAGGCGAGAATTGCGAACGCGGCGTGCAACGTGGCACGCTCCGCGCTCCAGCTACACTTTATTAAAGCAATTAAAGGTCCGCTGCCCACGTCCGCCGTCTCGTTAGCCAAACAGAGCGTGTCGCGAGCGATGCCTGCCCAATAAGAAGATCCCGTTGAGTGCATTAATTCGCTGCCGTCGTGCGCGGCATTCGATTCCTACAGACGCGGAAATGCGGAAAGCATCGCTCGCAGACAGTAATTGTGGAATTTTTACAAGAAATATATGTTTCCTTGAATATGAGTCTTGAGAACTTGTCCTCTCTCGCCCCCCCCCCTCCTCCCCCACTTACCTCTTTACCGGAAATATTAAAATCGCCGCAAGAATTTAAAAATCTTTCCAGACTTTAATAATTATAAGGTGATAATGAAAAAGTAATAAATTTCTTAGAAAGTAATAAACTTCCATTTACGCCTGATCTTCACTAATTAGAAATTAAACTAGTTTACCCCAACTGTAATTACAACGTTCTACATAAAATAAAGAAAAACTGAGTGAAAATAAAAAATATAGAAATTAAATTGATATGTGTGTGTTTCACTGTAACATAAAAACTAAGTTTCTCTAAATAATAAAAAAAAAGAGCCCGAGATATATAAGAAGTTTAAAGTTTTTTTACTTAAATATATACATGCGTTCAATTTTGTCCTATCGATTCTAAAATAAGGAAATAAAATTTTCACCACAGCTATAATTTTGAAAAAAAAAAAATCTCGAAAATATGCGTTTTTCTCTATCCCATTGATGTGATTAAATAATTTTCCACGCTTGAAACAGAGAGAGTCACGTTAGCCTTTATCAGCTGTAATTTTTTCAGACCCTCGATAGCCTTCCGAAAACTTGGTTCTCCGCTCAAGTCAGTGGGAAAGTTGCCTCGTCCGGTCGTCTACCGCGGCGCGTATACATATTCGCGTGCTACGTAGCGGAGAGGAATCCCACGCGTCTCGTCGTCTGCATATCCCACATCCGGTGCCCGCGGACGAATCCCCATCGAACGAATCCCCATGTGTACTGGAAACCCGTCGTCCCTCTCATCTCGACCGTTATCGCACGATGCGATCTGCCGATCATAGGAAGGCGAGAAAGAGAGAGAAAGAGGAAGAAGAGAGAGAGACAGAGAAGTTTGAAGAAAACATCTTATCTCTATCCGCCGCTCGAGACATCTTTAATTGCGATACACGCGACTTCGATAACGAGAATCTATTTTTTTCGTCTCACGCGTGATATCACAAATCGATCGACAAAAAATATGCTCTTACTAGTGTTTGCATGCAATTCCTTCTTTAATCCCCGATTCTCTTAATCACTCGTTCCACGCAAATAGGTGATATTGAATACACGTAATTCTCGCGCAAAATTGTCGAAAAAAAAAGTTTGCATGAAATATAACGAGGAAACAATAAAGCAAAAACGTAACTTCTCTAAGTCGCTATGAAAGTAGAACGCGACTGGTATCATCCCAAAGAGAGAAGAGAGAAAACTTTTAAATTGATGTTCATAATCGCATAAAACTATACTTTTTCTTCTCTTTTTCTTTAGGTATTTTTTTAGCATCTTCGCATTTTTTCTTACTTTAGATTGTTATTTTTACTCTATTTTAATTGTATTAAATAGTATTCTAAGCATTTTAATTATTTATACTATCGAAAAGATATTGTTTAAAGAAAACGAGGTACATGTATTGTGAACATTTCTAAATGTCATTTTGTTCTCATTCTTGCAAGAAAAAAAAAAAATTCCATCGATTTCTCGAAACGTTTATCACGAGCATGATGCAGAGTTTTCCCCGTTTTCACTACATCGATCATTTCCATCCGGCATTATCGACGCGTTTTCTACGAGAAGGCGTCGCGTGATTATCGTCGTTCGATTGTACGCACTTTCACGATAACGACGTGCACCCCGCCGCGGAAAAACGATGTTTGAAGGACATGACAAACAAACATGCACATCACTGACAAGCCAAACGTGTCTTTTCGTATCGTGTCATTTCTTCGCGCGTCTCGGCCTATATAGTTGGCGGATATGATTCTAAAGTTTCTCTCCTCTCTCTCTCCTCTCTCTTTCTCTTCGCATATTACTGTACAGGAAATTCGCAAGTACGATTCGTCGAGCGAAATGACCGATACCGCGACATCGATTCCATTAGAAATATCGTTTCCATCTCATTTCTTTCTTCTTCATTTAAAGATAAATTATATGTCCGACTGTAAAATGACACGAATCGTCATTATTACTCTAATTATATTGTCATTCGTTTTATTATAGGAAATAAATGTATATTACATTTCGTATATCTATGTAATATTTTTCTATATTTTCTTATACATAAATTACTGCTGTTACTGAAAAATTTGCGGCAATATGACTACTATTGCTAGATGTCAAAATTAAACTGATTGATTTTATATTTTTTTCTGTAATTTCTATTCAATTACACTTACTCTAATAAAGCTTCTTTTTCTCAAATAAATAATAAAATTGCTCTATGTACAACTTCTTTCTGACATTATTAATATTTAAAATATTGAATAAGCTTGGCAAAGAGAAGATTTCCACGTTGAATGACTTTCTACTCAATTAGCTTGGCAACCGCGTAACTATCACGGAAAACCTCAAGAAATTATGCCTGCAAATTCCTCATGCGCGCCTAGAAATCTTGTCGCGGTTAAAGGATACTCGACTGACACGCCCTAAGCTCCGTTCGTGTCAATTACGATTCAGGAAGTCCCGGGATCAAATTATGCGGACGATACAATAACGGATACAATAACGTAGGAGCACAAAAGTATTTTATTTGCCTGAGCAAAGATGTCAAGATCAATACAAGCCGTTAGACACAGGTGTTCGTGCTGTAAAGTACTTACAATACACTTCTTGTGGTATTTACGTTTCTTCCCGTAATGATTTTAGTTTCAGATCTACCACTTAGCCGAAGGTTCGCAATAAACTGAATGAAAGCTTTCTTATGTAAGGAATACAATCCCCACCCCAGCAATCTTGTACGCCTAAGGCGTTGTAAATAAACAATGTTTACATTTGGATTTTTTGTATATATCTACGCGAGCCTCATTTAATCGAGAATAAATTCACCTATTAATTTTCGAGAAGAAAGCAAATCAAAAATGAAAATATCTTTTATCTGTATTTCATTTTGTTGTACGTAAAAGATAAAGGATGAGATATTTAATACTATATATTAGTTTCATGATTTGAAAGAGAGCATGATTATATAGTTTTGTTAATTTCAATATTCAATCTGTGTAGATATAAAAAGTATCTATAAAAGTATCTTTATATATTCGGTATATAATCACGCACAATTATTACTATTCCAAATTGCCGATTGACAATAAATTACAATTGAATTAACACGTTAATTACGAATGAAATGTTGCAAAATGATTTCAATTATACACATGAAAAAATATGCACAGAAAGTATAACGAATTGATAAATCGAATGGATAAGAAACTGATATAACGATGATATCTTTTAATCGCAGGCCAATGTAAATACTTAAGGCATGCCTAATTAATAGTAAGCGGTTGCAATTAATGCAGGCTTAGAATCACACATGAAAAGAAATTTACTACTGATTCTCGAACTTTTTCTAAGGCTTATAATAGCTAAGCATAATGATATATGTATATATATATAATTGACTTGTTTTCTTTTTTAAAAATTAATTAAATAAGTAAATTTATTGTTGATTAAACGGATATATATATATATATATATATATATATATATATATATATATATATAACTGACAGAAAAAGAATAATAAATATCATATTTGCTATGCATATAAAAATATAATATAATAAATAAATTATTTTTTTAAATGTAATATAAAATTTGTTTTCTTTTGTGTTGTTAATTCCCTAATTATTAAACTTCTCATTACTGTATCTCGAATGCCTTTTTATATTAATTTTATAAGAAAAGACATTGCAACTGTGGTGAAGTCTAATTTCATATTAATACGCTTTACTTCTTCTCTCTTGGTCAAGCGCTTATCACTCTAGTTTATATGCGACCTACAATTAGCCAATAACTAGCGGGCCGCATTGCGAGTTCTGCAATTAAGTGGTCATTAAACCTCATAATATGAAAAAAAAAACATAGGTGCGCGTTTTTAACCAAACCTGGCGGTTATGAATTCCAACGTCGTGTAAACGGAAAAATGATTTACTCGCTCGGCGTTAAACCGAGTACGAAGGAATGTTAAGTCGTTAATAATGACTATACACTTACAGTGCAAAAGGTCGAGGCAAACAAATGGCGTTACTTCACGGAGGAGCATCAATCTTTGTGATATCCGCGCGAATTTTGTTTAAATAAGGAGAAGAAAATTTATTAGCGCAAAAATAAAGAAAATTAACGAAACATTATTCCGCGAGCTATTATACATACAGGAGAAAATATTTTCTAATGCCAGCCGTTTTAATATAATTATTTCATAAATCATATATACATTTACAGAGAAAGCAAAGTGAAAATAAATAATACAAAATAAAAATATTCGCTACGCTCTCATAGTTTCTCATCGCGCTCAAAAATGTCTAATGTCAAATTATTATATTTCATTAGCAAATTAATACATTGGTGAATAAAATAATGATACAATTAAGCCACGTAAAATCATCAAGTATTATTATTATCATCACGCTGCTATGGTTCGCTACATGCTTCGTTATTATTAGCCAATAATCAAGCCGTACGCGACGGCTAAGTAAGGTCCTCTCGTTGACTCGCCGTTACGTTACGCAAGATTAATCCGTCCTCCACTCTCGTCCGCCCAACTCTATGTACGTGTCGATTGACGGTGTGCCACGTGTTGTTTTGCAACAACAATGTAGCTATGTATACGAGTGCATAAACAGCCTACTCGATTACCCAGACCGCTTGGAGAAAGAATTATCCAGAGACGCGCGTTGGAGGTCGAAGACGTGGGATCGAACAACTTGTTTTGCCGGCGCAGCAGCAGAAAGATTACACGCACGGCGTTGGAGAAAGATCAGGGAGGAAGGGAAACGAGAAAAAAGAGAGAGAGAGACAAAAAGATTGAGACACGTGTATGTATGTACGGAATAATTATCCAGCCTACTGTCGGCCATTGTTGCCACGCAATTCATTAACGAGCTGTTGGCGCGCGGAGAAGGTGAGAATATGTTGTCTGGGAAAAAAAGAAGGGGAAAAATTTCTTTCTTCGTCAAGTGGAACGTGCATAAAAAAAAGCATATATGTATAGGGAGCAAATAAATTCTATAATAAAGAAAAATATTTTTCTCATAAGAAAACTTATCAACCCATTGCTTTATCTCTTTTTCTCTCTCTTTTTATTTCGAATAATTCTGAAATAATCTTAAAATTACGCAAAAGGTTCTAATGTTCAAAACCTATAACATCTACCATAATAATTTTCTTAAAAAAAAAAAAAGTGCAGGAGCGAGATAACAAATTGATGAAATTTCCCTCATCATAAATAAACTATCGGCACGTCTCACAGACGATTCCGATTAACCGACAGGTCACATTGTGGGTGACCCCGAAAGCGGAGGGGCGCAGGTTAAGGTGAATAAGGTAGAATACGTGGGTGGATGCGCGGCACGTAGGTGGATATAAGGTAGACCAATGTCGTGATGCACACACTTGTCGGCAATGACTGGCCAAGCCTCTCGCGAGCTCGTGGTTGCTCCGGGCAATGACATGTATAATATGCAACCGCACCGACCGGTGTGGCATGATTTCGCTCGCCCCATTCGTAGTGAAACCTTCGCGGATCCGTCGACGTCGTGTCGCCCGCGATAGCAGGAGACACTTTGTTACACACACATAATCGTTGACCGCTCAATCCGGCTTAACCGCGACGTCCTTGCGCCTTATGCGAGCTGAGAAAACGTACGAGATGGAGATAAATAATTATTTTAATAATTTTTATTTGTCAAATTAAAATCTTTTACAAATGATAAATGTATCAATACCAGATTTTATATTGTAAAACGTTCAAAGTACATGTAAAATCTAAAATATTGCAGATTGTTTATAATAAATTAATAATAAAATTTTAGGAATTCAGTTTAAATACTATCCAACAAAATTTGACATTTTATTTTGTAAAAGTGCAATAAATATGGATAAGTATAAATTATGATCGTCTAATTTAAATAATAATTAAAATAAATCGATGCCAATTTTTTTTCTACGTTGAGCTGTTTTATGAAGTTGTTCAAAATTATCTAAAAGAAAATGGAAAATCTAGAAGTTTAATATAAATATCTTTCATGACGAAAGGTGATAAAGTATTGCAATTTTTCAAAATACATCCGTATCTATTTTCGAGAACGTTCACGATTTCAGAGAAACAAGAAAATCGAGAGTTTACATTTTACATGATCGAGAAAACGATGTGTTTTCTTCGCTTTTTACCCAACGAAGCCTGAATGAATAGTATAGTTGGCGTGGAAATAAAAATGGG
Source organism: Cataglyphis hispanica (assembly GCF_021464435.1). Lineage (NCBI taxonomy): Eukaryota > Metazoa > Arthropoda > Insecta > Hymenoptera > Formicidae > Cataglyphis > Cataglyphis hispanica. The sequence goes on from NC_065956.1 coordinate 12,166,675, forward strand.
GTGAAAATAATTCACGTCGGCTTGCCAATTTCGTGCAACGCCTGTTACGACTTTCTTTGACTTTCAGCCAAGTCTCGATTTCACAGTCGAGCACGAAAAGGAATGCTAATGAGTTATTTACTCATCATAGCTCCGGACCTACACTTTCCTCAATTAGTCATTCGCTCGGCACACAATTGCACTTATAAAAATGCAACAATTTAAATCATATTTTGTAATGCAGACAAATGTAGATAATATTTATGTTTCAAGTCAAACATATCCAGCGCTTTAGCACATCTATTATTTTAGAATAGCTAATGAAATTTTTAAACGCCTGACTTATTTTGCAATAAAACTCTATTTATATTACGATTATCAGAATACTTAATACTTTAATATATCTCTCATGAATTTAAGACAAGTATATTTAATGAAATTTTTCTCTTTAATTTCATATCTCGCGATTGAACATTCGCGAAAAATCGTTTGTTAACCCATTTAACGTTGTGCCAATTATTCATTTGTAAGTTACTTGTACATCTAGATAATATATGGCAAGATTTTAATCTCTTAGGATGTAAACTGTACTTCTTAATTTTCTACGCCGCGGGCAAATGTGTTGTACACAGTAAATGTGCTTTATGTTACATTGTTAGTGTAAGTATGCCCGTAATAGGAAATGCGAATCTGTACGGAAACAATTTAGCCAATATCTTCAACAAGCGCGAGAGTTACGATATACCGTTGTTAGAAACGTTACATATGCGTATAGAGTAAGTCGGAATCGGATCGTTCGGTTCGTTAGCAACGCAGACTACGACGAATAATGTGACATTCGGATCTCCCTTTTAGATAAATAAGAAAGTTTCCAGGAAACTGGAAGATAGATCGATCCGCAGAGTTGACCTCGTTCTCCAATACTGTGGCTCTCGTTAAATACCCGCGTTTGTTAAATCATCAGGGTGCAAATTAATCATCCTTACAATGCTCTAAAAGTGTCAAAAGTAAAAACATCCGTAGCAATAAAATTACAAATAATTGCATATATAAAATAATATTTACAATTATTCTTTCGTATTGTTTTTTACTTAAATGTCTTTTGTATTACTTAATTCAAATATTTCCGACAATTCTTTGAGCGATACAATATTTCGTTTAAACGATTAATTATAACGACATGTTGCAATATCAATTATATACATTTAAGCGATATTTATGTGGTGACCTTTTCTAAATAAAGAATACACCTTCACAATACCAATCGCGCTTTAGATCGACGTGGTCAATAAAACATCGCAATCCGTTATGTGTAATTAATATCGATCTTTATTCGATCGGCGAGAAGCCGCGGGCACGTGAAGGCACGTTCGCTCGGCACGTGGGCGCTTGTTAAGCGGGCCGAAAGGAAAGCTCGTGTCAACGATAACCGGGTTCTCCAACGACAGACAGAAATTCGTAATTAAGTACACGTCAAATTAGGTTAACCCTGAAAAGAAATCGTGCGTGTTCTCGAAAATATTTCGGTCGCCAAAAATGGCGACCCGCCAGTTGGATTTGCTTAACGAGACAAACGTAAGTTTTTGGCGCGACATGTTGATATATCCTGTGCGAGCGAAAATCAAATTCTTATCATCAAAATATGAACGTGCCATTCGAAAAGGAAGACAGAGTACCAAAATTATTCCATCAAATTTATGAAATTTTATTTTTCTTCTCTTTTTACGTTTATTGCTTTCGTCGAAAATTGCAAACTAAAACGACAGGGACAAAAGTAAATTTATCCAATGAATTTCAGACAGAAGATCCGATAACAACGTTATGGAATCGATAAAAGTACGACATAATTTAATTGTACCGTTGTGTCCGCGATCCGCGAAATTGTTAGAAACGGTACTTGGCATTGTATGCTGTACATTTTTAATATTACAACAACGTGACGTGACGATAAAATGACGAAGGAACGCTTGCATGTCAGCACGTCAGGCACGGCCGATCGCATAGCCAAAGAGGCAACAATAGAATCGTTTAAACTTTAATTCCGCGGTACTTAATGCCGTTAACCGGTTAACAGTGTCGCGACGGGTCGTGACGGGTCGCGCGGGTCAATAAATCGGGTCGAATCCAATTTTACAGATTGATACGGTGATCGTGAGACAAGAGCGTTCCTAGAGAGTAGTTCCTATTGCAGATTTTTTAATTCTCACAAATAGCGTATTAAAAAAGATAGCTCGTTTATAAAAGAACAATGTTATATTATATCTGAACTCAGAGAGAGAGAGAGAGAGAGAGAGAGAGAGATAAATGCCTTCAAAAAATATTAAATATGATATTCTATATTATTATTAATTAATTAAAAAATACACTTAGAGAAATAATAAAACATTTGAATGTTTTCATTGTTAATAATATTTTTTTTAATAAAATTACTTTTTTATGCGTAAATTAGTGCGCAAAAAAATTATTTAACTATTTAAATTATTAAAGTTTATCCCCTTTTTATTACATGCTGATTAATATCATATAATTGATAACAATTTCTCAATCTAAATCTAATTATATATATTTTTATTTTTCAACAATAATAGAGATTGTAAAATACCTAAGACCTCTAAAGATTGATTTGAACTAGTTGTTCAAATAATAGTTAAACTTTACTACAACTTTCGTGTCGATCGAATCGCTAGTTTCTCACGTGGATTTCTCGAATTTCGATTTCAGTATCGGCATGCGCATTGGGCAACTTTGTCGATCTCGAAGCCGCGCAAGAACGGCAGTTCCCCGCGGCCTTTCACTCGAGAAAGAGACGCGGGCCTCGAAACGGCAGCGCGCACACGGATTCTTGTCTAATGCCATATCTCCCGCTTTCGTCACTTAAACACAGCGCGACCATTCACGATCCGCGAATACTGAGAGAAGTCGAAGGGAGAAAAAGTCATCGATTGAAGCGAGTATTAGCGGAATGAGGAAACATTAGTCCACGAGAAAATACGACTTGCGGAATAATTGACACGTTTCCCAGATGGCGAGCGAAAAATTCGCTATCGTGGAAATCCATCTGACTCATACGACAATTGCGTCAAAATTTCGAAACGCAAATAAATGGCTCTAGAGATGCGAGGTTTGCGGCAATAATTTCTCTGTCGCCTGTTTTCTACTCGCCTCTATTTCGCAGACTGTAATATCAAATTTGACAATAGTCGCGAATAATCGCAACGATAGAATAAAGACATAATAAAGACTTCATATTTGACAACACAACGTGAGAACGAGTTTGCGCGAGACGAGCACATCGCGAAATTGCACAAAACGGACCAGGAAGAGACTGAAACAACACCCCGCCGTGTATTAAACATGACGAAATAAACATATGCGACAAATATCTCGCCGTTGAGTAACTTTTCGCGGTTGCAGGCGCTATCAACATCGAGAAATTTAGACGAATTGCGTCGGAACTGAATTCAAGTGCTCGCTTGCGTAACACCCGGGATTACTTAACCCGGAGATTAAGTCCTCGAAATCCCCGAGATAAGCCTTATTAACGGTCGCACTAAATAACGTTACCAAAGTTAACTTACGTGCAAGAGAAGCATGGATTAATCGATATATTTATCATGCGATGATTTATCATTTCTCTCAGTAAACGATGGTAATTCTTATGATTCATTATAGCTGTTTAACATTTTTAACCAGATAAATCCAAGTAACTCTTTCATATAAGTCACGCATAGAAATTATCAGTTGTAGAAATTATTGAGATGCTACTCTGCTTTAATCTTGAGGTGCACTAAGAAAGTCATGTAGATAGACGTCATTATAGAATAAGGGGCTAAACATTATATCATAAAGTAGAATATTATTATTGGAGCTTAAATTATAAATAGAAATAACAACAGAGAGAGAGAGAGAGAAAATCTGTTGCATTAAAAACAAGAACACTAATTTTCTTTTTATGTCAAAATTTAATGACTATTATATCTTTCTACTTGTATAATTTCAAATATTCATTTTTAATATCGCCATCACTTGTAACGTTGTATCGTTATACTTAGCGAAGCAACGAGAAAAGTGATCGAAAATTATCGTGCCGACACGTATCGATAGTTATCGCGCAAGCGGATTTTATACCGGCTGACATTGAAATCGAAGGTCGGGCGCGATCTAAAGTGGAGAACGTCGCATCGATATTTTTTTTTTTCTTTTTTTTTTATCCGATGCAACACAAAGGCATTTCTAGAAGTCACGCATTGCGTTGCGAAAATAGCACGCTACTGCGATATTATATCTTACAGTAATATTCCATTGTGACGTAACGTGCTATTTGTACTCCTATGGACGGTCAGAGAAAAGATAAACGTCCCCTCCGCCGTTCCGTTTCATTTATAATATATAATACATGATATCTTTGAAGCACGGGAATAGATATTATTGTTGTCTTTGTCTTTCTTTCGAGGACATCTCGATTTGCAATTTATATAAGTAAATTTGTGATTTTTTAATGTTTAATCAATCATAATATAGCAATCCTAAATACAATGCGTTAAAAATGTGCTGAATAAAACAAATATAATATGAATAATAAATATATAATGTGTGTTTATTTTTCAGATTAATGAATCTGATAAAATTTCAAATTATAAATAACTTCGTAATAGCAAAAATATTTTTCTATTCAATGTTATTCATTTTCTTTCATTAGAGTAAAATAATATTAAAATAATAAACAGAGTTATCGTTAAAAGACTTCACGATAGCGACAAAAAATGCCATCCATACGCAATCTATTTTAATTGCATCAATGTATCGCTCAGGAATTACTTGTTTAATGACATTTCAACGTAAATGTCTCGATCGGGACAATCTCTCATTTCAAGGATTCGTTTAAGCTACGGCTGAAATGCAAGTGTCCTAAATTAAGATCACTCGCAGGAAATTGTAAAAGTGAGACAGATGCGGCACGAGAAAGAAACAGTTGATCGCCTCGCAAAAGAAGTAGACAGCGCGCGTGCGATATTGCGCAGCGCGCTCAGCGCGTAATGATGCAAAAACACATCTCCCGCAAAGCCCCGCGTGCGCAATTGCGGCCGCGGTTGCACTTTTCGGTCGCACCGTAATTTAGCACGACCTAAATGACGAAACTAAATATAAACGCGCTAAAGCTAAAGCGACACCCACGTGCGCGTCCCTGAGGAGAGGGAGAGCTTGGTTGACACGTTGGTTTTCCCGGACGGTTCTTTCTCTATCTCTCTCTTTCTCTTTCTGTCTTTCTCTCATTGCAATGTATTCTCGGAGTTGCAGTTGGAAAAAAAGAAATTCGTGTCGATTCGACGAAAATGTCGGGGCGCAGACTGCCTCTCCTCGACTTACTATGAGATGTATTTAGAAAACTGCGACGCTAAGTTAAAAACCGCGTCTCGTAAATCCGTGACTCTGAATCGTTCTGCGCTTAAAAAGAATATAACTCTGAAAATTTAACATTTTCTTTCGTTTAGTAAGGTATTAAAAATCTGTAAATAAAATCGATCGAGATATAAATTATCTTATAAAAAATATTTATTACCCAATTCTTATAAGACACAAAGGATTATCTTATTATTATCTGCCCTTTTAAAAGATAGATTTTTGTATAATTATTATTTGGATACATAGAAAAATGTGCGCTTCTAATATTATTATTATAGAATTGTCTTATTTTTAATTTTTATCAAATAAATAGAAAACAAATTCCATCTCCCACGGCTATGCACATGTTAATGCGCATCTTAGTATTACGAGATTTAATTATGGCTATGCCATATCCAATATTTTGTATATTAGACGCATAAGGTTGTCACGGTTAATAACTTCTCGCGCACATAAGCAGGAAGAGATCGTACCTACAACTACGTGCCGTCATATCACCGCGCGGAATTAATTTTCGCAGCTCGCGAAAGAGTGAGTGAGAGAGTAAGAAGGAGAGAAACCGGAAGAACGAGTCGTCCGAGACGAACCGTTTACTGCTAGGTTCGGCGAACAGCGAATCCGATGCGATAAACACAAACTAATGCGAAAATAAAGCGTAAAATTAATGACGAAATTATTATTGCATTGATATTCGAAGCAAATCGATGGTTAAATACGAAAGGTTTGATATTATGACCTACTGAAAATGGGAGCTTATCTTTTTTCTTTATAACTTTCAGTGTCTTCCTGAATATAAAAATATTTCCCGTAAATTTCCTATTTGCTTGCAATAGCTGTTTGGTCAGTCGAGTAGTTATTAAGATAAAAGTTTGACATATGGCAATAAGCATAATACTTTACGAATCGTATAACTTTGACCTAAAAACATAAATGTAAGATGGAGTAATAAATTCATAAAATAAAACAACAAAATAAAGCGTCACCCAAATTATATCAATCGGACACTTCTTCATTTAATTCGTTTATTTATAAAATGATATAAGGTTTTGTAATTTGCGTTCGATTGAGGTATCGGAGTATCAGAATAATCCACCAGTAAAAAATTATGCAAATGTATGTCACTTTATCTATTTTAATTTTTTAGAAATAATTCGAACTGATTGGTGTGTGATACTATTGCAATGATCAGTGCCTTTAAAATACTTTTTTTTTCTCTTTGTATGATAGAATTTCATATATATCTTAAAGATTACATGTGATTATAAATGACACATCAAAGATATATGTTATACATATATGCATAAGTGATATCGAGTAAAAAATTCTTAATAAGCGCTTAAAAAAATCAAAGCAAAAGAAATCTATATATCCCATTGAACTTTCTTTCTCATAATCAAGAAAATTCTCTGCCGTTTGATGGATTGATTAAATTAGCGACGCTCCGCTCCGCACGCAAGCACGCGCGTACGCAACGACGCACCTGCGAGCGGCTGCGGCACAGCCAGTCTCTCGGGACGAGGTCCGGGTGTCATTGCCCCGTGTGCCGCTCCGTCTAGTATAGAAGGTACAGGAATAGCAAGGCTCAATCCGGCGATCGGTTTAGACGCGCTGCGCCGCTTCGTCGCATCTGCGTGCGCGCGACCGCAAACGCAATTGCGTCGCCGGCAGCAGTTGCGTTGTCCTGACCGGCGAAAGTAAGACATCGATCATCCGATTATACGGGATCCTAAGCCGAGTAACGAACCGCCTCTTTGGAAAAAAAAATCGCCCCGCTGTCGACGCGCGGGAAAAATCATCGCGTGTCGTGATCGCAAACGCAACCAACATGATTTATCGCGCTTACCGAAGAAACTTCATCGCAAATCATCACGGTTCATCGCGAAAGACATATAAAAATTATTTATTACAGAAATAACAGACAAATAATGAGATTATCTTCATAATTGCTAATAAGTGAAGATAAATCTCGTTGCAAGTTGCAAATAAAGATTTACTGACTCGCAAAACTTTATGTAACTAATCTGACTACTCACACAGATTATGTGTGCGTGTGTCAAGTTACATTAGATAAGATTCACTGACTCGTTGTTTTTAAAAGGCGTTATTGTATACGCGCGTCTAGGGATAATTACTTTAAATGATTACTTAAAAAAAAAGTTAATGCAAACATTTTTGAAAGAAAAAACCGCGTAATTTATCATGTGCGACAGCATTGTATATATCATACTTATTGAATTTAAATTTTTTCTTTCTATTTACTTCTGAGTTCTTTTACAAATTATTTTTCAAATTTTTTAAGCCAAATCAGTCAAATTTTATGACTCTCTCTCTCTATTCTCAAAATAATCTTAATCTAAATGAAAACGATTAAACGTCATTCATAATCTTCAAACATTATTGATTTAGTACTTTACTTAAGTTAGACTTATTACTGCCAGTATGATACATTGTACATTATTATGACAAAGAAATCTGGCACTAAATTTTGATCTGATGAAAAAATAACGAAACAATACAATTCAGAAACATGGCGCAAAGTGTGACAGATCGTCCCCTGCGGTGCTTTACGACTGCTCGTAGAAAATATCGCCGCCGAGAGCGATAAATCAATCACGGTTTACGGTGGTTAACCCCCATCGAATACGCATCGATTTTCGATGAAATATGATTCCCGTTTAACATTCCGTGGCCTCAAAGTGAATTCGCAGGAAGCACGCGATTTACAATGCGCATTTCCATTGTTACGCCTCCATCCATCGCGGTAAAATGTTCATTACTGTCAAACGCATATGTACGATACGGCATTCAAGTAACTGAGATTAAATGTCATCGATAAAGACCCATCTCGTCGCGTGTGATATTAAAAATCAAGCTCCATTTACACTCATTAGTATAAATAATGTGTATTCCATTTATTCTTATCTATATCTTTATTGATAAATCAATTCTTTATTATAAGGAGTTGAACGATCTTCGATCTTTTTGTTATAATTATAGCTACATATATCCAGCTTTATCGTAAATAGAAATAATTAATCGCGATCATAAAATTATTCGATCTTAACTTATCGTAACCGATATTATTTTAATGTTTTTATGCAATGCGAGGCTCACACCCAAATTAATTAATCAAGAACATTTGACTTTTATTTATCTACCTAAACTTGATATATTTTGTTGGCATTTTTATTTTCATACATTATTTATATATATACGTTAGCGCGAAGGTTTTCAGAGAATTTCTTATAAACCTCTTCTCGTCATAAATTTCAATTTCCTAGCATTTTGTTTGCGGAATAGTCAGTTTTCACGGTGACTTGCGCTACGATGTCCGCCGATGTCATGACAGCAATAACGTCGCACAATACGACGTGAAAATGACTCTTTACTGTCGGACGATATGTGTCCGAAGGCTACGAGGAACATGACAAGCGATACTTCACCGTTCCTCGCGGAAGCAATCGCGAGTGCATCGTCACACCGGTTAAAAAGATCGAGATTAGATATCGACGGTAACGATAAACGTGTCTCCTTCTTCTAGTCGCGCATACAGTTTTGTATGTCAAAATAAATTAATCCTTAATTAATCATTACATTAGACTCGCGTAGCAAAATTAATCATTTAATTTTGTATTACATTGAAATCAATAATTAAAAGTCAATAATCTCAATTTTTACTTCATAACTTCATACAACAAAGAAATAACTTTATTTTATCAAAGCCGTTCTTTTCACCCAAGATGCACTCAAAATAGATAGAGGTCATCGCGACGCTAATAAACCTTTTCGATTTGATTAAACTCGACAGTCACCAGCCGCTAATGGCAGTTTGATAGTTTCATTTCATATAGTATTTCATATAGCATTTCATATATGTTTCGCCCCGTTACTCGGCCACTAGATAACGCAACACGATATAAGTCGTAAGAATTAAAGTTGCTAAGGTTTATGTTGGCGTGCACAACCATAAACAAGCGTTAACTTCGTTAATGTGCCCACGTGCTCTGGAAGAATAACGTAGAGCAAAGAGTTAGATTTTTGTATCCAGAATAAATTATATTAAAAACTGTGGATATGATCGAACAACTGCAATCATCGCATTATTTGACGATAAAACGCATTGTTCGAAAGAAGTTCTTCTTTTCTTATCTAATAGATACCTCGAGAGAGAGAGAGAGAGAGAGAGAGAGAGAGAGAGAGAGAGAAAGAGAGAAACGATGGGATTGTTGGTCGATCGATAGATTGACGAGCCATCGTGCATTCTCATACCACGCAATTAAACTCATCGCAGTGATGCGATTGCATTGTAATAGCCTTGTGTATACATATAATAGAATGTTATATTGTAGCGCGATTCCGTGTGTAATCCCGACAGCGGAGAAAATTTATTGCCATTTCTATAATTGAAATCTGTCTATTGACTCTCCATCGCGTAGAGTAGAGGCGAAGGTATGCACTTTGAGACACGCACGAAAGTGAATCGTAGAAGCTACGAGAGAAAGGACCGAGTCGGTTTTGCTTTCGCTCGTCGTTCGACTCGGATCGACTGATTGCGATTGATGGTAGGATTAAGCGGCGTACAATGAGACTCGCCGCTTTGAAACTCCATTGGAAACCTCCTTCTTCGCTAACATTCTACAGTCATACCGTCTCCTCTGTGCGTTTCCTGGCCATATTCGTGACGCTTATCCTAATTAGAATAGAACGATATTAATAACCGTAACGCTTTCGCGGTTAATACATTATATATATTATATATATTTTTTTTTACATAGTGTTTATAATAAATGTACGGCGAAAAGATTAACGTGCATCAAAATGTTACGCATTTAACTAATTGTCAATAGCGAAAATAAATATTATATTAAAAAAAGAGCGTGTAGAGATTCTAATATTTGTAGAAGGAATTGCAAATGTGTATAATCTTTTTCAATATTTTTACTGTAATTGTCTTGCAATCAAAAGTCATACTCTACGACAATTAATAATCATATTTAATCGCAACATGAAGAAAACTTTCTTTCCAGTTTTATAATAATTTCATCACTATATATATCGAACAGGTAAAAACGTTAATTATGACATTTTTTTATTATTATCATCATCATTGATGTTTGCAAAGAGGTAACTTCGATGCGACTATATGTAAGGTATATGTACAAGGTATTCTGTGACTTTGTAAGCTTCTTAAAGCGCTGCTAGACAATCCTTCGACATGCATCGAGGAACGCTTCTTTACAATCTTACAAGTTCCGACGACGCTTTAGCTTATCTGGCACTTGAAGGGTCTTTGATCGATCTCCCCCGCGCGAGACGTGGGTGCATCTAAGAAATGTAATCACGTTCAAGAGGTTGTCTCTACGACCTCTAATCTTTCCGGTGACGTTACGAGATAATGCCTCCTCGATACCTCGATGTACCGGCGCGATAATCGCTCGCATATCCTGCGATTGAGAAAAGAAAAATTCCCACGACAATGGCATCACCTATCCAGGATATATCTCGCGAGCCGATCGTTTCGCAGTTTCCTTTGTTCCCCGATTGGCTTTTCGCCACTTTATTGCCAATTGAGAAATGCAGAAGAGAGTATTAGACCCGAGAGAGTCTACTAGACGAGAATGGTCGACTGTAAACATGTCGAAGTGGGTCGTTTTATAGATCGAGTATTAACCGACGACGTCGTCGCGAGCAGAGTCACTATTTATAGAGTGACTGACTACATGTATTTCCTCCATGTAAGGTACACGACTTTCGTTGTTTCGTGTGTCAAATAACTGGCGTATATTCAGAGTAAATTAAACTGTACATATAAAGTGATATATATTTTCTGAGAGAAAAATAATAATTTTTTAAATATTCTTCATAAATACGAGTATCTGTATATCACTATTTTTCAACAAATTCAACAATTAATCCAGATTTTACACAGAGAGAGAGAGAGAGAGAGAGAGAGAGAGAGAGAGAGAGAACATCACGTATCTTATTAATATTTTTACATATTACTCAAATTATCAGAATTTAAATCAAAATCACGCGCTAACAAAACGTACAGTCTCTCTCTCTCTCTTTCTTTCTCCCTTTCCCGAGAAATATGATTGGAGTATTTTATTCGCCAAGTACATGTGGATAATCCTAGACAGGATCGAGCGATCGAACGGAGATAGAGAGCTCGCTACGTCCTAAGGGCAGAAACCGCCTCTTCGCGCGGCTATCCGTCCTTCGCCTCCTACTCAGAATGCGGCGATCGGGACCGATATTATAGTGATCTGCGCTACCGAGCGCCCAAGGATCTATCGATCGGCGCGATCTACGAGATCGGATGGCTGCTGATTCACGGCACCGTATTCCGCGGATGCGCGCTCGCGCGCGAAAGCAGAGGATAGTAGCCCCAACGATAGGATAACTATAGCCCTTGGTAGCCGCGAACATCCGAGTGACATGCTCCGCTCCGCGAGAAGCCTCAGATTGCAATACACGTTGCTATATACGAGTATATCTGGCAGATTATAACCACGTGAATCCCGTATAACTATACATAATTTTTCCACGTGCATTGGAAATCGATTATAAGGCTTATAAGATTATAGACGTTGCGCGAATTACGCTTTTAAATCGTTCGGTGTTTATTAAAAAAAAAAAAAATTGTTATTTTGTTTGTCATGCATATCCGTGAAATTAGTAAAGGCTTCTGGATTACAATTAAATAAAACTTTAAAGATATATTTTAGATGATAATTGGTATAACGTAGCGTATCTCGATTTTTGTAAAAAAAAAAAATCTTCCATTGCTGAAAAGAATTTTCTTTTTATTTTCTAAACATTAATTTGTGAAATGCTCTTTTTATATTGAATTGTTATACGATTCAAATATCTGCGATTAATACTAAAATATTAGCTAATATTACAGTTCATTTCTCTTCAAATAACTTTACGCAATTATATTTTATTAAACATGTAAAGAGTATTAATATTTTACATCGTATTCTTGTGATAACACGACTAATACGATACGGAATATCGTAAAGAGAAGAAATATGATTTCTCTACCAAGACACATCCAAACGTTGCATTCTATTTACAGTACTGATGTGAGAGAAAGATACGAGACTCGGAGAAAAATACGAGAAGAGGGGAGTGAGATCGCACAAACCAAAGGAAGCAACATCATTCCTATGCACGCTATGTAACGATCGATCACCCATCATCGACCATGGCAGCGCGATCGCCGCAATCAGATTATGCGATCCTATACATATCTACCTACTAGTACCTACCGTTCTTTACATCGTTCTAGATTAATACGTGGTCTCAAAGTCAACCAACACGCACACGTCTTTCGTGCGCGAGAGCGTATTTCGACATCTACTTGTCAAATCCGTATGATAAGACTATCGGAATAACATCTCTTACGCAAATTAAATTCTATTCATGTAAGTAAAATTTTATTCTATTGAGTAAATTTTTTCTTCAGAGCCTCTCTCATATGTGCAAATTGTATGTGATAATAAATCAATCTTTTTTTTTTTTTCTTCTTGACTTGATGTCGCTTTAAATGTTACCATTTTCAGCACATGCTTCAATATTTCAAAAATATTTCATCGCCCACGTTATTTGACATACGTAAATTTTATATTATATTAAAATTAAATCTCTCTAATGCACGTGCAAAATTATTTTTCTCTATTTAAATACGCTTTTCTCTATAATAAGACAATAAATGATTTCTAAACAAGTTATGTGAATACACAATAAATTATTTCAAATAAAAAAAAAAAAAAAATGCGATAGTATTCCTAAAACACATTAAGCCAAATAAAAATCGCGAAACTAACGAGTTTGTATCTTTCGTGACACAAAGATATCCTATAAATACATGCGCAAATTATAACGAATAAAGAGGAATGCCGCGAGTTAAAGCGTTTTGTCCCTGTCACCATGAATCTCCAGCGCGATTTCTATTTCTGATCGAAGAATATGTTCACAAATGGCTAGAAAGATTATGCAATTTCGATCGACTGAACTGGTTGCTCGGGTTGCTTGTTCATTATAATACACAGGCGCGCGCGCATACACATACACACGACATTCATCTCAAATGTTATTTTGTATTATGTAAGTGTAAATAACGACCTCTACCTCGACGGAAGATATAGATGCCGGCAATCACTGCGATGGTCGATCGTGAATATAGCTGATAAAACTTCATTATTCTACGATACATAACGCGAGAGGAAAAGAGAGCAGGTTTTGCATCCGTCGAGTGTGTACGACTGGAATTTAACGCGTGATTCGTCGACAACATTAATAACGGTAACGATGCTGTAATCGGGAACACGTTCGTTGAACATAAAAAACACAGGCAGGTAGAGTAAACGAGAGTAAGAACGCATGACTTCGATACAGAGAGAAGAAACAGAACTTTAAAAAATTCATAAACCAATCATAAGTAGGAAAACATTTATGTAACGAAATATATAAATTCCGAGTCAATGAATGCAACGAGAAATATAAAAAAAAAAATACATTTATGATATAGTATTTGTAATAAATATTATTACAGAATAATGTTCCAAGAGAAAAAAAATATAAATATTTTTCATCTAAAAAAATTAACTATAGAATCTAGTGACAAAATATTTTATTACAAATATAAATCAATCCCAACACACACTGCTGAGATAAACAATAACACAGTGTATCATGAAATCGTTAAAAATGAAAAGGAGAGAGATCTTATTAAGTTCCCAATTTTTAAGATCAAAATTTTCTCAAAACCAAACAATTGACAGAAAAGTAATCTGCGATCTTCTCGACGTATTTTTACGCAAATTCTCCCCTTTTTTAATTGTAATACGCTCTACATACGGAGATTTCGCCGCTCACTGTTTTAACGCCTGGCGGGACAGATGGGATAAATCGCTGATGAGACAGCGGCGGCGAATTGTTCGGTATCGTTTTGCCATGCGCGATGCGAGATCTCAGTAACACGTAGCCGCCCCACGCTGTTGCCCCCGACGCGCCATGGGTGCAAATCGTTGCCCGACACCCCGTACAAGGAGCCGAATGAGATGAGAGAGAAGATTATACGGTATGAACCAGCAGGCAGGGGCATCCTGTCCATCAAGGACGCCTTCTATCTCGCTGGCTCCACCTCGTGCTTCACTCTCCCTCTCCCCGGCCCTTCGCCACCCTCTGTACCCAACCTGTCCCCTCTGTGTGATCATCTACCTCATCTTACTCTTTCCTCTTCTGGTCGATCGTCCCTTCGTCATCCTTTTCCATTGCTCATCCGCTGTGCGCCGACACGTCGCAGCAACTTACTACCTTGTATTACTCAAAGATTATTTTTCTCCCGGCACGCCCTTACTTCATGCGCGCGGTGAAGATAAACCAGGAGAACATTTCTGTGATTTCTAGTCTATGTTGCATACTTCTCTAATTAAAAGTCTTACCATCATTAAGAATTAAAGAAGTATACAAAAAGATTATGTATTTCGTTAACGAAAAAATATGCTTTGATCTTCAATCTAATTAAATTAAAGTAAAGCGTTCCTTTTTCTCGATAAATTGCCCTTTACATTCAAGTTATATCTGTAAATACTATTATAATAACGTATTATTGTATATGATCACCCTAATGTTTTCTTGCCTTTTTATACGATATTAATCAAGATTTATTTATTTCTTGAAGAGACACGCGTTATGTTGTGTTTGATTATGTTATTGATGTAGACAAGATTTTTAATACTTATATGAACATGACAATAATGGACGATGTGAGAAATGACGCGCGTCACACAAGGTAATTCCATTATTTATACTTAATGGAAAATGATAGATGTACGAGCGCTTTTGTTCGCATCACGGGCTATCATGTATTTTGAGCAGGGATACGTTGCCGATCCAACGTATCGATTACGGATTCGATCCGGTATCGATGTACATATTACATTACCTGTAGGGAAAAGCCATATCGCGAGAGAGGATTAACTCTGCGAGCAACACGTCCTGCGAGATTTGTTCATAGAGAGCAATGAAGGGAAAAAGGTGGGTGTCGCGATTAGCTTTACAAATCTATTCGACCGCTATCGGATAATTCATTGCGCTTCGGTTGATCCAAGGTAACCGATTGATCGCCGTTCGTGATTCCATTTGAATACGTCGATATTCTCTCGCATGGAAATTGAATGAAGGCGATCGAATCGTTGAATAAAGATAGAGAGCATTATTAATGAAATGACACATTTTATTTCTCCTTTTTTTTTTAAATTTATGGTCTTGAAAACAAGACGATACAGAAATTACATATGCATTCTTATATTGAATGATGCTAATTCAATCTTTTCTGCAAAAATTAAATTTAAAACATTTAATATTAAATATATATTGATAATTCAGCTTTTAATTAAAATTCTAATGATATTAAATCCATTTAAAATTCAGAATTTTAATTTAAAAATAAAAATTTATTATCTATCTAATGTTTTTTTATAGCTCTCTCTCTCTCTCTCAACATCTTAAAATCTTTCAGTTATTAAAATCATTCAGTTATTTTTCGACTGCCATCTTGGCAGTAACGGATATATTTATACTATTTATAGAATGCCGGACGCACGCGGGGATTCTGTATTCCGTGGACGGGCTATTGTCAACGAGATGCACTCTCAAGTCACTACTTGAAATTCAATGCTGGACATTCCAATCTACGCGAGTTGACTGAATCATTGCAGAAATATTTTCTGCCGCAACATTTCTTCGTAAACATTATTAAGCAATAACAATGCGAAACGAGAAATATTTTTGCGAGTACTAACGCAATCCTTCTTGGCTGATCTCTGATATATGTGTATGTGAATAGTGACTTTTAAAAAAATATATATTCATTCTGATTATTTTTTATAGAAGGTAAAATTTTATCTACGGGATATGATATATGAGAGATTCATCAACATTAATTAATATCAGAATACGTATGCTCAGTAATATGCAAATTTATTCCTTATCTTCAAGTATCAAATATCAAAGTTTTTTTCAAAAATGAAAAAAATGCAATAAATATGCCACAATTTGATTCTCAAATATAAGAATATGTTATATTTATCGTTTGTCACTTAAGAAGATAATCGGCGTATCTTGTTGGTGTGCTTGTTAACGCGCAACGCGTTAAAATAAAATCGTTTAAAAAGTGAAAGACGCTTCCAGATTCCGACGAATCATTTCAGGATAAGAAAGCTACTGAACTTTTTATATTTAATCATCTCGCTGTTCCTTTCACGATTCATCGCCGGAGGAGCGACGACACGGCAAGGAAAGCAGCAGAAGGAAGTGTAAAACAAACTTGTCATTTTACATTCGTTGCGCGCGACTCGTTTTTGCAGGTAGTGCGAGCGGCATACAGCGAGTCACTTAAAGAGTCACTTAACTCCTATTACTATTCCAGGTGAGCAATCGAGGAAAGGGAGAGAAAGAGGGGAACTACCAGGACGCACATTCGTGGATGCGCCGTATCTACCGCGAACGCAGATAGGGGCGAAGATAGAAAACGCATCGCCGCTCATGAAAATTGGCAATTCGACTCGATAACGTCAAATACACGCAGCTAAATCTGGAAAATTCACGACGCAATTAGCATGGTCGAGGGGGAATCTCGATTTAATGTCCACTCGCACCGTTACGATTGTCGCTATAATACGTTATTGCCTAATCTTCGTACCGCGATAGTTCTAATAATTCTTTTCCGAAAGAGCGAACTCGGGTGACATTATTCCCGATTAAAAGCCAGAAGCAATCTGGTATTTGCTGATATGGCGGATACGTCGCGATTAAAATTAAAGAACTTTCAAGAGTTTCAAATCGTCGTAAAATATTTTTAAAAAATAGAGATTATATGAAACATCTTTTCTTTTTATGCCATTTCTCGTCATTAAACGGGATTAAAAAAATTACGAGAGAATTTTTTTCGCGCGGGATGACAAAGCGTGAATACAATTAGAACCGAATTTGAAAAGCCGCAATCGATTAATCGCATCAATCAATAACTAGTCGTAGAAAACGATTGTTAATTTACGTTTTCGTCCATTCACTGCTAGATCGCGAACGTAATTGATCGAGTGGTGTCAAATGACGATGGTCTCGCGACGTAATCGCGAGGAATGAGAAAGCGGATAAACCGGAAGGGAGAGGACGACCGATAAACGGAGATAAAAACGGAGGCAATCGGTTGTGAAACGACGCCTAGTTTCGTGATTGGTTCTGCCTGAATTGTTAGCATTTATTCTCTCGAATGGTTGCGACCGAGGCCCGTGCCCTTCATGACCGCAATCGCGAAACTCACCGTGATTAGATTATCGTCCAAAATCGGTAAAAAAGAAAACTAAGATACTACATTCACAAGAATCATTTATTATAGAAAGTAAATGCATATGTAAACTGACAGTATTTCCAGCGTTATTCACGTGTCGCGTGTAATAGAGAAATGGAAAGAGAGAGACAGTAACCACATAACGCGAAAATTAAGCGATAAAAAAAAATAAAATGATGAAAGATCATCTATTCTAATGTATAATAATTGCAAAAGAAGATTCACATAATCCTCATTTTCATCGAGAAATTTCTTTGAAATTTTTGAAGGCTAACGAAAACATCTTTCGCATTATCGTCGAAATTTTTATATATCATTGTTGAATTTTGATAAATCGCGAATAATAATAAAACAAATGAAAATAGATAATTTTATTCATATACCTCTTCGAATATGATGATAGTCATGATAAACATTATTCTGTCTTTTAATGACGATATTACGTTCACGGTATCGTTCATCGGGGATTTAACGAATACCTCTCAATTTACTCCTGTAACACTTCGAACACCTTGACGACAGCCGCGGAAGCTAATAAAAGTCAGACGATCGTTAAATTACGCGATCATTTCTGCACAAGATAATTCGCTGACGGTAAAGTCGGCAATTTGAAATGCAACGATTACGTAACTGCAAATAGCGAGAAGGAAGCGATATACGCACCACGATCATCGTAAAGGTGCACTCATAAACTGAGTGCCGTTGAAAGGAGAAAAAAAAGCGCTGAAAAGAGAGAGAAAGAGAGAGAAGCAGAGAAAGACGAAAAGGTTTTTTACGATCCACCATTTCAGTCGCGAGACTCGTCGCGATTATCAGCGCGAACCACTCATCTTTCTTAATTTATCAGCGACAGGTGGTAGGCCCGCAGGCATTCGTTACGATACCGGTCCAAAGATGATTTCGCGGACGGGTTCCAACGTCAAAATGTGAAAGGGATATGTCGGTCACGTGACCCTCTTTCATTCAGAGCCTTCTTTTCCAGTATCGCTGCTTCGTAAAGCGGCCGCGCGATAAGATTGCCATGCGAATTTATGCGGTATTAACGGTAGCGCGAAAGCAACCATCGATGCCATCGCGTTCTGTGCGCTATTTATTAAATAAGGCCTCTTTGCTCTCAAATGTTCACAAAATGATATTCACGAGATAAATCCGAGTCAGTATTCGATCAACAAATTTTTTTCGGTATATGATATATATTTTATTCAAAATGTACTTTTTCATTTAATTTATATATGCGTATTTATATGTGTAGATGCATATATTTATCAAATTAATCATGTATACACATTATTTTTATCAATTATAAAATAATTCCATATATATTCATTTATTTATTTATGACATAAAATAAAAAATTATTGTTAAAAAGAATCTCGTAGATCCATACTTCAGCTGTAGAATTAATAACTTATTAATAAATTATAAGAAGCACTCGCGAGAAAGTCTCTCGCGGTCAGTGATCGCAAATAATTACAGTTACCGGCACCGAACAATCGTAACGGAGACACACAATCGCTCTTACTTTCGGTCGGAAGTAGTTTTCGCAATTTGAGATAAAGGGGCTACATCGGTCGTTCGCAAGAGAGTTGGTCTTAATAATTTCCGAAGAAATCTCCACGCCTTTCTCTTGTCTCCATTTAAGTCGCAAGGCGATCAAGTGGAGCAGGAAGTGCCTTCGCGAAGCCTGAGAACCATTTATCTGGCAGTTTCCCCAACCGTCTACAATTTTCTGTTCGTTGCTAAAATCGTGTCTAAGAGCGGGTCTAGATTATCGGCTCGCACCTTATTTTTTATCTTCGCAAAAAGAGAAATTGATCTCATCTCGAAACACTATCGATCGCGCCACGCTTTCCTTCTTTATTCGACGCAATTTCGATAAGAAAGTACTCGCGGTACATATAAAGTTTCGATTAAATGTTCAAATTTGCAATACTGAAATTGAATTTGTGTTAACAAGTATGAAAGGATTTTAGTAAAAAAATCGTAAATTTGTAAACTGAATTCACTTCAATTTCAAGTAAATATATTCAAGTGAACATTCTCCCATGAGAAAAGATATAATCATTCTTAATTTTGTTATTATATTAATTCTCTTTAATGTACAGTTCACATCCGAAAAATTTTGTTGAAATAAAGAATAAAATTGAGAATTTTATCGCAATAATTAATTACGATAACAGTTATGCCGAGTGTGTACAAATTTCTAGCGAATTAATTTGAATTACCTTAATAAAGTTAATATGAACTAATGAATTGGCTAATAAAAAGTTTATATAAGGCCAGAGAGATACATGTCATAAAAAAAGTCACATATATGTCATAAAAAATAATCACATGATCCGTTTTCATTCGACATCATAATTCGACATGCTTACGCGATTTCGATTGTACAAACGACTAGTGTGACCACCCGGTATCACGTATAACAAAAGAAGAAACTAGATTCTTTCTCGCATTACACAATGTGCGTGTGCGTCAAATCACGTGGGAACGTGAGGTAGGCGAGGTGCATTGCGTGTCTCTTCTGCCATCGGTAAGAAGATACGGTAACCCGTCGTATTTACTGATCATATCTGACTTGGGAAATCACCACACAGACACCCAGATATTATCTGCAAATTGGTTTTATGAAAACTTTGTACTATGCTAAACATAGATGTTTAGTTTCAATCTCTATCGTATAACTTTTTATTTCGTTTTATATATGTATGCAGAAATATTCATCATTTTTTAGAATTAAATTTAGAAAGAAAGTAGAAGAATAGAGAATTCAATAAAATTTTAGAAACATATTCACATAATTAATTTCATATTATAATCTTATTCTGAAATTATCAAGTTTGAATTTCTCTTTTCTTTAAAATATTTCTTTTTAATTTTCCCAAAATTTATTTTCTCATGAAACTGCATTCTTTTTTTTTTTCATTATGAAACGGTTCGAACAAAGAGAAACTGTATTATTATTTTTTTTTTCTATAGAAAAGGCTTGTGGCACGGAAGACCACACGAGAGTCAAAGTTTTTCACTTGGTCGGCGATCGAAGCGGACTTTCAGGTTCTTTGGACCGGACGAGGAGAAAAGACATCGACCTCGTAACAGAGACGCGCTCAAGGTTCTCGAGCGGGGCATAATCTCTTTACGCTACCTTTATCGACGATGACGTGCCTCTGCACCGATGCGTGAGGGGGCCCACAACAGTATACTTACTCTCTGCAGGGCCACGTACACTTTCTCCAATTTGTCATCAACGCGGCGACGGCAGCGGGGCGATATATTGCGATATTAATTAATCTTGCGCACATGCGCCTTCTCCATCCGCGCACTATCGAATGCATGCCGATCCCACACGTGCATAACGCGCCGCTCACGTTTCACCACGTGAGATAACATGCCGGGAGCAGGTGGAAAGTTCCGCGCAACACAATCACGTTACGACCGCGTTTTCGACCGGCACGAGGGACCCCGTGCCCGTAAATCATACAGAAATGAAAAGCAACGCCCTCGACTCTAACCAAACGACTGCTATAGATCCTATTTCCTTTCCATTTGTTGAGGATATATATTATGGAAACGTATATCTTTCCCTAGTATTTCCCAATTAGATTTATCGCTAATAAAACGATTCTCTATTAACGGGAGACAAAAACTAATTGTCCAATTATGCGATACCAAATTGCACATGCAGTTTTATATTGATATTTATATGCCCCAAAATTATAAATAAATCAAATGTAAATTATCTAAATCACCGATCATGTGTCGGAATTAAAAATGAAACTTTCTGCTGTCGATCTTTACCGAAGACACGACACAAAATATCAAAATGTAGGACTACTTTCGAAGTCGGTTCGTGATAGTCGGTGCGCTTTGAGATATGCACCGTGCGGCCATTCATAGCAATGCACGTGCATCGAGAGGTTCGCGGCGCGTGTTATGTACGCCGTGCGCCGACATCACCGTCGAGTCGGATAAGATCGGGGACAGGTGGAAAGTTCACGGCTCCTACGCGACACCCGCGATAATTTGATCGTGTTCGAAAAAAGCAGAGATTCGGACAATTCAACTCGGCTCTTGGAGGATTAGACTTAAAAATTGTTACATCCGCGGAGATTAGTAACAAAAACGGCTAATAATAAGGGGAATGTGAGAATGATCTCGATTATCAGTGGCGTTAATTTCTCGATGCACACAATAATATGAATAATATGTATCATGTTTTTAATTCTTTCAACAACAAATTTTAAAATGTATCAAATTAAAAAAATTATAATTTTTTTTAATCAAAATTTAACAAGAGATTTTTTTGTACTTGATTAATCTTAACATATTTCCGCATAGTTTGATATTCGAAGATTTTCAAATAGATTTTTAGTTTTAGAATGGATTTTTTTCAGAAATAATTTAAATATTTGATTATTTAACTGGATTTTTATTTTTTACACGATGATGGATTGATTCATTTGTAATAAAACAGTTTGATTAATAAGAGAAAAAATAAATAAAAAGTATTTTATCCGCATTTTTTATAAGAGATATCACGTGTGAGTGCGTGTGAGTGTGTGTTGCTTATGAAGTTTTTTATGAATATAAAATCTACGTTCAATGAGAGATAAATTAGTAGACTATAATTAAAGACGGCGCGTATCAAACAACAAACGGGACATCTTAAAGAATCAAAAATCGTTTGCCATCAAACAGACACTTTTTGTTCAGCTTTCAAAAAAAAGATCCTATCATCTACCCGCTAGAAATTGATCTTTCAATTCACATAACTCGGCTTTTCATTTCAATACTATTACTCGATCTACTTCGCATTCCGTTTTCAGATCCAGTTTTAATTTAATCCCACGCTAATTTTATAGAGTCAAGAACATGAGTTATATATTTATACTTCTATAATATTGCACGACTGACAATGAGTTTAATTATCTTAATCATGATTCGCGAAAAAACGTATCATTTAGATTGTATATCCACCGATATGATGTGTATGAATGCGTGTACATTATATATTATTATTATATAAAAGATATATAATTATTAAATGAAAAAAAATTATGCTTTTAAATAAAATCATTTTTCTTCCTCGACATGTTGAATACCAACAGAAAATCTTCGAAATTAAAAACATATTATATATATTATTTTACATAATCTAAAATAACAATATAAAAGAAACAAAGCAATCTAAATTATACAAATTTTAAGGAAGTGCTGCTGTAATTATGTTTGCAACAATTTTTTTTAAATAATGAACAAATTAAAAATCTTTCAAAAATTATTACCGCTGATAAGATGCAGAGAATATATTTCTGGCTCATTTCTTTATTCATCAAATATGTTTGACGAACGACGATGAATCTATGAATTTTTTTCGTTCCAGATGCCAGAACGAACTGACTCTTCCGGCATCTTTTTTTACAATTATAAGGACCACGGCAAATTAAGTTGATTGCCGAATATTTCATTGACGATTTCAGTCGCGTTACATGCGTCATAAACCGGAAAGTAACAAAAGTAACAAAAAACTCTCAGAATTGTGTATTTTCTTGTTTGCATTACAATACACGGAGAACAGCGAGACGCGCCGTCTGATAATGTCGCGCGGAGAACGATAATCAGCTGTACGTTACGTCGACGAGCAAAGAGAGGGGAGGGGAGAGAAGGAGAAAGAAGAAAATTGTCCGAATGAATGGCAAGGGATCGATACGATAAATATTGGTTATACACACACATAGACACACACCTCCTCTACACATCCTCCTTTCTTCCTCTTTAATCATTCCTTTTTTATTCCTATGTTCCTTCCACAGTCCATTTTGATCGACAGGAATACGCACCGCGTGTGTGCAAGCCCATATAAATAAACAGGCCATAAATTATTTATAAATCGCTTATGCACCAACGGCAAGGTCAGATAAGATCTAAGACCTGCCGAGAGCGAAAGAAAGAGATACGCCCGGTATAATGTATGCGCAGGACTCTCTTACGAGAGTATTACAACCTTTGCAGAGTGACCTATCGTCAAGTCGAGTCTTCTCCAGGTCGCCGACGACGGATGGGAAAGCCTTAGGAACGAGGTCGAAGACGCGAAGGGATCGGTACAAGTCGGACATGAACGCGAGTCGAGATACTGCGAGAGACGCTTCGAACATACTTTTAGATCGATCAGATAACTAAAAACGTCATATAGAAGAATTAGAAAAATAATATCGATGACTATATAAATATCCATGCATACGTGTAAAATATCGCGACGACATATCGGCATGATGAAGTATCATGGAGAAAGAACGAGGCAGAAAGAAAGAGAAAGAGGAAGCATCGAAACAACAAGACCTCTCTCTCTCTCTCTCTCTCTCTCTCTTTCTCCTTCTCTGCGGCGGTATGTTATGCCGATTCGATTGCAGATAATCATCCTTCGCGCATTGCATCGAACTTGATCGACTTATAAATCGGAGTTCGTATATACAGCACTTAAATACGCGGCGACTCTTGTCTGACGAGATGAGTTATCCAATCGTGCCAAGCATAAACACGCGATTATACGAGGCAGCCCGCGGTTATATCGATTGTGAAGAAATCGCAAGGAATCGCACTGGCTGTAAAGAGCGCTCACTAAGTACAATGGCTGTAAAGTAACTCACTAAATGCAAAATAAGGATAATTCGAGTTACAATCGAGACTAATTCAAATTATAACTAAAGAGAGGTATTTTTTAATTAGATGGTATCATCCGTATAATTCAATAAAAAAAATGTCTATTCCTTAATCAATGTATTAAAGAATAAAAAATCAAATAGTATACTAATACATTAAAATATTTTGGTGATAACTAAAAATATATGAACATAAATTTTGTAAGAATTACAACAAAGTCAAAAGTTGCGACGCGGTCTAATATCAAAATCAAAAATAAATATGATAATTTTTAATTATAAAAGATCAAACGAAATTCAATCAGATTAGCGTTTCCTGCCGAAACGAGGTTACAGTGCAACAGCGACTTAATGTCGCTCGCTCATAACGATCGCAAATTATCCATCCGATTCCAGCAGACACACATCCCGACGGGCTACCCTCTCAGATCCGTAAGCAATATCTCATAGAGCAGCCGACTTGTGTTTAGCCTATCGCGAACTGGATGTCCTTGTCGTGACCGTGAGGCTAATTGCACGAGGTGGTCAGCACGAGAACGAATGTTGGGAAAGGATAAATGGTTCGGTGGTGTTGGGGCGATGGTGACGACGATGCGAATGAGAAGACAAAATATCGCTCTGATCCTGTAGAGGATGTCGCCCGAAGAGCGGCAAACAGCTTCTCGGCCGCTTCATTTTGTTCACGGTTTCATCATCCATCATCCTAGGTCCCTCTCCCCCCCCCTCTCTCTATCTCTCTCTTCCTCTCTCTCCCTCTCTTTTTAAAGGACGCCTTGGCGCGCGATCCTGAACGTGGAACGTGGAACGTCGCTTATAAGCTTCATCGAAAAGATGGATGACGCGAAGGGTATTAAGTTTTTGTATCTTCTAATACTTTTTTTATGCGTTGCGTAATGCGTATCGCGGCCGCGAGAAAGAATCGTGAGCGGAAGGTGGTGCGAAAAAAAAAGAGATTAACTCCGTACAAAATTTTTGTGAATTTTTAGATAGAGTTTATCACGAATAATGGCTAAGTTTACTCGAATAATCGTTCATTATCGCTTTCAATCTATATAAAAATAAATTTTCACAAAGACTATCCGTGTAAAATATAAGAATATCCATCGTGAATCATCGAAATGCGTTTTTTTACGTAAACAAATTGCGGGAAATCGCGGCACGCTTTTCAAAATTCATCGCTCGAAAGATCATTGTCGCGCGCAATCGTCGCGACATCGGCAACAAGAGATAGAAAGTTAAAGGCTACTTTGATGTCACTGGACAGAAAGAGCACTCTCGAAAGAATTCTCTTCGGCCACTTTCTCGTTCCTCCTAGAATAACGCAGATATCTTTTCCATAATCTTGAGCGGCGACCCGCGTTGCGGAAAAACGATCGAGTATCGCCCGCATAGAAGTCTGTAATTTGAGAGAAGAATACCCTGGGTCGGCCGGAAATCTCGTACAAAGAGAGAAAGAGAAGGGATTTCTCGGTTGGAGTGAGAAGAAATCCATCTCTTCACGAGAGACACGAGGGATACCTCAGGTGAATATCCCTACTATACCGCCGATACTCTCCGAAGACGTAAATACACAGAAATCGCGCGTTACCGAGAACGAGAATTTCTCGTTAAGAGAAACTCCGTAAAGGTAAACTCCGACCGGAGATCGTTCATTCAAGTAGATACACGAATTTTCCCGGAACTCTCGAGAATCCATAAGGAGACGCGACTCTTTTTCTCATTGATCTTTGAACTCAACATTACATTTTCGAGAAAAAAGATAACTATATGCTAAATTGTTCTAACATTTTTAACCACCATTGACAATTGACAATTTTTTCACATTAACAAATAATTGAGATTTCTAGATTTTGTAAGAAATTAAAAATTAGAATCACAGCGTAAGAAAGATGAGAGATGAAAGAAGAGATCTAGTTTACTGGAATATTTTTATTAACGCTAATAATATTCGCAATTATTTCAAAAAAAAAAAAAAATGTAAAAGATTTTCGCGCGCCAAGTTTTATAATTGTATCTTTTATATCTCTTATGGGCGCATTTAGTGGCAAGCGGCCGATGAAATTGGATTCAATTCATCAACTCCTGGTTAAATGGTCTACGAGCGAATATGGGTGGCTTTCAAGCGCGATAACGCTCGAACGGAGCTCAATAAGAGCGGCGAAGGCTTTATCGTTCATTGAAATTAATGATACCCGACGTGGACTCGTCGACGATAGTGGCGCATTTTTCTTAAGTCCTGACAGGTGATTATACCGGTGAGATCTCCGAGTAATTGTTTACAGCACGCTTATTAAATATACACGGTGTCTCAAAAATACTCAATCGATCACAAATGTAGATTCATTACAGATTACAAAGAATTACAAATGAAAAGAAAACACGATGATTGCACCGAGCACTTTCAATTAATATCTTCCGTTCATCACTTTTTGATTCCACGGAGCTTTTGATAAAAGTTAAGAAAAATTTCACACAAGTTTTTTAACTTCCGCAGAGAAATGATTCTACGTTCCAACTATCAAATAAAAAATTCGACAAGACATTAACAATAAATCTTTGACCTAAAGAAAGACCTGAGATCGTGGCGATTCTGCACAAATCGACCAAGTTTTCAATGAAACCCTTATAAAGGTAGAGAGCCGCGCGTACAACGGCTTCTATGAACGAAGGTTGCGCGAGGAAAAAGCTCCGATTCGACGGAAAGGAGGAGAGTGTATATATGCCTTTTCTCTCTTTCTCTCTCTCTCTCTCTCTCTCTCTCTCTGTCTCTCTCGCTTCTGCTCCCTACCGGACTCGATTAATCGGCCGGGGGCTATTCGATCGAGGATGAATGCACCGTAAGGCGACGGCCCACCTCATCGTCGTTACCTCCATTCACTAGGAACAATCTACAGGCAGTTTCATTTAGCGTCGTCGTCAACCCGGCTTTTCTCCTTCTCTCTCTCTCTCTCTCTTTTCTTTCTCCTATACATACCGTTATCAACTGGCTGCCCGCCTTTCAGTAATTCTCTGTCTTTTTGTAACAATGCGTTAGGGAAGAGAATGGTCACTCTCGGCTCGTCGTCGATCGTGATTACGGATCGCAAAAGGCTCCATTCGTGCCACGATGGAATCATAATGGATCATTTAATTAATTTCTTCGTCGCGATCTCATTCTATTTATACATTTACGCTGTCGTCAATTTTGATCTCCTAGTACTTTCAAATCAGTATGGAGAATGTGTCGAATTCAAAATTTGGGTAATTATTTCAGCGGAAAAAAAATGCGTTTTTAAAAGTTGATATGTTTATTAATCCGTTAATTAATTTATTATTGTGAGGAAATGTACTATCGCGTTACACATGACATCCGTTAAGAGGACACGGGGAAGTAGCGAATAAATGTGTCACAAACGCAGCTCTAAGTAACAGCCTAAGTCTAAGTAATAGCGATTTATCGTGCCCATCCCGATGTAAAATGAGCCGCGTACATAGAGATATTCGCTTTATCGTCGCAACAATGTTTCAGCTTAAGTAATTGAAACGGCGGTCCTCAAAGTACGCGCTCCCGAAGGCGTGAAACAAATACGTATCTAGATCGAGCGAGTGATACGCGATATATATTATATATACCCGACATAACAGTACTTTGCTTATGGCTGACATCGTCGTATTCCAACTAAATATGCGGCTAACAATGAGCAGGTTATGCATGTGGAACGGATAGAGTTTCGACCGACCGACACGTAAGACCAGAATAAACTAGTCAGAGCTCCATAAATTATAAATACCGTACTAAAATATAAAAATATGAATAAAACAATATACATGTATCGTCTCATTAAAATTAAATAAAATAAAAATTTTCTTTGCAATTATTTTTTAAATGAATTATTAATAAAGAGATTTTTGTGTATTTTCTTTTTTTCTTATATTTTAATTATATGATTTTTTATTCTCTATAGCACGCTTAATATTACGATTGTGAGATTTTTTATTACTCAAATAATGTAAAACAACACCTTAGTAAATAGTTTAAAAAATGTACAAAAATTGCTCATTAAACAGTACAATTAAAATTTTTCTACAAAAAAAAAAATACTACGAACAGTACGAGATAATTCGCAACTTGTGTTTAAAATCATTATTTAAAGTCTACTTTCGTATTTATCTAGAACTGAAATGTGCTATATTCGACGCTGCCAAAAGTTCTCCGTGCGTCGATGACAAGCCCGAAATTCTTACCGCACGACGACGCCTTTCTTCGCATACAAATGCTGCGCCCTTCAAAGCATAAAGCCATGATTTTAACGCGATATAAATTCCTGGCGACGAGGCGCATATTACGCGCATAGTGCCGAGCAATCCAATCCTACGCGTTTCGATTACGACGACGCACAATTTTTCGGGATATGCGAAGATGTTCGTCATCGCGCTTACAAAATTCAACGGTTATCCCTCGCAGGAATTCTTCGCCGCAGGTTTCGATCTACGTGTCAGATAAATAAAAATCGTCGCGAGCTCAAAGATTTCTGTTAAATATCCGGCAGTTTATCTCTCCCTTTCTCTCGTCTATCCCAAATGTTTTCAATATTAAAAAAAAAAGACTTCATGACGTATTATGTTTGTACGTTTATACAAAACAATTATTTAAAATAATTAGTTGTTTTACCAAGATATATATTTATTATTTAATGACATTTTTTTCTCAGCTCTGCACGATATGACGATATTTTTGTGTAAAGCCAATACGACATATAGTGAGCTTTATCGCTTATATTAATAATTTCTGGCGACCGTGACAAAAGCAGCAGATGCGTTTGGAGAGAAATTTATGTTCTCCAAGCACGCGGATATCTGCGCTATCTCGTATTGTACGTATATTATACGTGTACGTAGATATAATCACGAAATCGTAAATATCAGAGGGAATGTTTCGAGTCATGTCGAATCACTGAACATCTCGCTTACTCAATTTACAATCATGTATGTTGTAAGGTTATCGTCTTTCAATAGTTATCGTTTTATACTTGTATAATCATACAATAATTTTATAGATACATCTGTTCTCTCTCATTATCTTAAAAATATTCATAGTAAATAAATGCGGGATTTAATTCTCAGATCGAAATTCAATAAAATTAGCTAATATTCATATAAAAATTAAATATAGGAATTAAGAATAAAAATAATGCTTATAGAAATGACACGCCAAATTAATGTGAATAATGCGTTAACAATCACATAACTATATCTCAATAAGATCACCTATCTGCTATAACTGATAGCATTTCTTTGTTTATCGGGGAATAAATTGTCAAATGACGGCCGTTTTCACGTAACCGTTATTACAATATGCAAATGTCGCGCGTACGAGCAAATTGAAATATACAACTTCCGATTTTATAGCTTTGCTGTAACTTTTCTTTAGCCAGAATCTTTAACATATTACGATTTTCATAAAGATCGTAGCCGATACGCGGTATTACTTTAATTAAGACCACCATTGCCATATATACCCTTAACAATATTAATTAAAACGCCGTAAAGAGTTTTTTCGTATATGTATTTAATTACCAACACGTGAAAAAAACGATCCTGATGACGAAAATTATTCCCTAGCAGAGGAAAAAATACATCCCTCTCGGGCCGAAATGAAAACCTGATTGCGTATCGGGCGCGTTATCGTAAAAATACATGAACAATAAATTGAGAACTAGCTCGGCCGCTACTGGAATGTTAATTCGCGTAACCTTCTTTACCTTGTTCGCGTCGCTCGAAGAAGAGTTTTTGTAATAAAGTTTCGCAATAAAGACGAGATAAAAAGAATGTTATATGAAACAACATTCCGCTATATACAGTACAGAATACGTTTATACACCGTTGTAAAAATACGTTCCACGCTTATCTTTTTAATACATCAGATTTTTCGCTTTGCGTAATTGATGAATATAGTATTTACTCATTTAATTTTAATCATGGTATAAATTTTTTCATGATATGCAATAGCCGGTGCAATGCAAAAAACACACGACAATGTATGCGCGGCGATAATGTTCGTGACTCGATTGATAATTAATGCTTTTTCCACATTTCACAGTGTCTTTAAGAGTTATCTCCGCACGCTAATCGCGAAGCAAGCAGGCGTCCAATTTCGTTAGAAGGTGAAATTCCATTCTGAAAGATAGATTGCTGTTTGATCGCCACAGCGAGATCCCATTAACGAGACAAAGCAGATAAAGAGGAAAACGAAAAAAATCGCCATCGACACGCCGACGCCAATTGTGTAATAGCGCGCGTTAATTGCCATGCGTCGTCGAATCGAAGAGAATCCGGAATTTCTCTATTAATTAATAGATATCGTGTATGCGCGTCGATCAAATTACAAATACTAGTATCTAATATTGGTAAATAATATTGTTGCATATTATATATGCACAATTTTCATAGCATAAAAAAGATTGCACAAGATGATTAATCCATATTAATCCAGCTTGCTCTTAATGACCGTATTATTAAATTAATTATCTCTAAGGCATTCTAAGTGCTCAAATTTTGCGATATACTGATAAATGTACATATATATTATAAAAATTAATAAAGATTCATCAAATTTTTCAAGTCAATAAAGTCTTTTAAATAGATAATAATTTTGTAACTATAATTAATATACATTTTTATTAAGGATTACAGTAGATATAAAAGAAAAAAAAAAAAAAAAACAAATCTCGTTGAAAAATCAGGATATTGATAGAAAAAGAAGATATACACTGCCCAAAGCCGGGAAGAAGCCCGAGGTACCGTAAGACATCTCGAAATCATTTCACCGGATCAAAATTTAAGGTACATCCTGACCGCGTCTTGAGCCCTCTCACCCCAGGAAATTATTTCTCGAAGGCACTTACGAAGGCGCTCACGAAGAAGTAATCGGACTCTGAAAATACCAAGCTGCACGCCGATAATGGCCGGTCACGAGCGAGTATGGCCCAAGGGTCTCTTTAGTCAAGAACAAGAACGTACATATGCGCGTAATAAGAGCGATTTCTTTTGTTAATCGTATTTTCTATCGTACGATTGTATATTCTCGCGGTGTGCCTGCTGAAATTAGATCTTGTGATATAATGAGATATGTAAGTCTGGAAATATCTCCTTGGGAGATAAATGAAAATCAATTCTTTTTACATTTGTTTTCCCCTGCTAACAATAAGATACAAAATCTCACGGATCGATTTACGGACGTAACTTATAGGTTTCTAGGGAATAAGTAACATAATGCTATACTCTTTTGGAAAACTACTTGGAAAATAACGCACAATATACCGTGCATTACACAAAAGGCATTAATATAGATTGACGAATATCAATTTTTTTTTTTTTTTTGCTATCTTACCGCGCGACTTGAAGTTACGAAAAGACCAATACAACGGCCAACGGGTGAAGAAACATTACGTCGCGCATATGCATACGCTATTTGCGGTCATATGGGAGAGACGGAGAAGAACATCCCGCGCGGAGAAGCGAGACGGGGCGAATAAACCGATACAGAGATACCGTATCCATGCGAAAGCGGACAGGCCAACAACTCTCGGAGGGGGCCTTCTCTCGTAGGGATGCTGGAGGAAGAGATCGCTGGAATGCACCGAGAACAGGTCGCAAGGCTGCCGACATTCCGAAATTTGCAACGGCGCGAGGACCGGGAAAAAAACAGCTGCGTATTGGCGAACATTGAACGCGCGCGAGCCAACTTTCGCAATCATCTCGTTTTAATCCGTCAATCTTACTTCGAAATTCGCGAAATAATAATCCATCGGGATATAAAATTAGAATTAATATAATAATAATTTTTATTAAATTTCGATTTATATGAAACTGAACTATAATAAAATTTGCAAGTATAGAAATAAAATTTAAAAATTCAAAAATATTTGTGTATACGAACAGAAAAATGACCGAGAAAATAGCACTTTGATACTTCATCTTTCAATTTTATATCGAAATATATTATACATTGATCTGTCAAAATAAAAATGATGTAAATAATATTTCTTGAGTTTTCAATTTAAATGTATTATCAAAATGTAAGATCGACGATACAAAATTTGGCGCAAAACTGGAAAAAGATTCGAATAATAAAAATTGAAACAAGTTGCTTTTTTATTTCAATATTTATATTAAACTTTTAATTTATGCATCTTTTACATGAACGCAAAATTAATTCTCACGAAGAAAGAAAAATATAATATATCTAAGCTTTTATTCACATATACTGCACAGATACATCAAAGAAATTCGTATAAAAGCCAATCCGTTGTATCATTGTAAAATAAAGTGGAGGTGGAGTTAAAAGATAGCATAATCAATTTCGGCAATTAACGAAGTATTAAAACAAACGGTAAAATGACAACCAAATATAAAGAGACGGGTTTCGCGTGCAAAAAAAAAATATGCATTTACAAAGTGTCAACGATTCCGCTATCACACGCTATTTTCTCCTTTCCGTCCTCGGTACCGTATAACATGAATTAATTTTTAACGTTTTTATTACATTTCTGTGCCCCTCTTTCCTCTCTCCTTGATTTTTACGAGGCCATTCACTCATCAGCGAAAAGACTTCGTAAATAAAAATCATACGAGACGAAAAAAGCAGAACTATAAAGATTCCTTTCTCATTCTGATCTATACGCGCACCAGAAGCTGTATTTATATCCTCGATCGTGACGCAGCGATATCTCGCACGCATTTTCAAGTTAAAGAACTTATTAAGCATCGTTATTCTATTTTTATCGGTAGCAAGCACGATTTTACGTTTAATTAATATAATAATACGCGATAAATAATACAAAAGTTCCTTCTCTCCTCTAAATTTCAATTATCTCTTCCAAATTTGTATTGTATTTATTCAACATTAGTTTATGTTCATATAACACGGTTAAAAAGGAAAATTTCTTATTTTTCATATATATATATGCACACACTAAAATCGCATATGCAATATACATGTATGATGTTAAGATAAAAGCCGGTTCCAAAATATTCTTTTACTACCGAGCAATTTCTTTTAACGCGCCAGATTTTATAATACGCTCGCTTGAGACGTGCCCTTAAATTGCCCCATAATTGTTGCTCGTTACGTGCGTGATTATCCAAAACAAAAAGAAAAAAAAACAAAAAAAAAAATAAATAAATGCGCTTACAAAGCAGCGTGAGATCGAAAGCAGCCTAAACATCAAATCGCTGCGAAAAAAAAAAAAAAAAGGAACCGTACCATGTGGCAAGCGACTGCGCAACAACGTGACTCTCAACATAATCGCGTAATATCCATCCTGTATGCAAACTTATGCGGGATCTCACGAACGCCTCGCAATCGTTATATTATTCGTGTGGAAAAAAAATCACGCACTCTACCATATTCTACGTATTTTCTATGTGCCGGAACTGTTTTTGTCTGTTTCACACTTTATACATATGCGCGACACTCGTGTGAATTATGTAATAATTTAAACGTGACTCGCGCGATAGCGGTCGAAGCACTAATGTCGAATAAACTCTTATTCTTATTCTTATTATCGATCCGGAATGTTACGTAGCGATAGCTAGATAAAGTTTATGAACCGCGACCACTATCGTGGTGCAAGCCGGAAGATCGGATGTCACTTTGAGGGAGAAACGCAAGGGATAAACGAAACATTGTACGTAGATCGCCGCGTTGGGTTTGCGGCGGAACTTACATAACATCAATGTTCTGAATAACAGGTTCTCCGTTCCTTCTCTTCGCTCGTTCTCGAACTCAGGAAGGAATTCGAGTATGAACGAGAAGGAACAGAATTGAATCAGATGCTCGAGTATAAGAGAGAGAGAAAAAAAAGAAGATAGAAAGAGATCACATTAGAAAAGAGATAAGAGAGAGCGAGAGGAAGACAAATGAACCATTCATTATTATCTTGAAATAAAAAAATATTTTCTCGCTTTCTTTCATTCTATTTAAAAACCAAAAAGAATATATATATATATATATAAAATAAGACAACATATATGAATAAAATACAAAAAATATAAAATACCAAAACATCAGATATAATAAATTCTTTAATTAATTTATATCGAGTCGATTTTTTTGTAAAGAAAATGTCAATATAGATAATTCTTTATTGGTACTTTCCAATTTTTCGCATCACGTGTGTCTTGTTAATCAAATTTTAAATACTGTTCAATTTCTAGTTCTGTAATAATTCAATTTCTGTTAAACTCCACTTAAAATTAAATAAAAAATGTAATTTTATTATATTCTCCCAAAATTTAGTTCATGGAAAACTCGGTTTTCAATCAATTTTAATTTAATAAAAAAATTATTAATGCCTTACTTCTTTCGTTAAAGAAAATTCCATTCCAAACTTTATCCTTACAAAGACATTCAATAATTTTAAAACACTATATAACATAATAATATATAAATAATATATAAACATATAGTTAAGAAAATAAATCAAGTAAAAAGGAAAAAATCTAAGAGAAAGAGATCTACGCTATGTGATTGTCATAACTGTATAATAGATAAACGAATTTATAACTCGCTTATTAAATTCATCTTTTTCTATCTTTGAAATACAACAGAAATCTTTCGCACCGATCTAAACGCTCAATAACTACAACTGTATACATATTCATACATTTATGCAAATGGAAAAATAGAAAAAGAAAAGAGGAGAGAGAGAGGAAAAAGCAGAAGGCGCGCGCGGTAGCGAAAGAGGAGGAGCCGAAAAGAGGACGAGGAAGAGGGTTACAGAGAAGACGGAGGTGATACGAGTCCATCAAGCAAAACTCACCCTGTTGCATTCCAGAGCCTCCGCGCTGTGCTCCTCCTTCTGCTTGAAGCAGCTGCTGCACTTGCTCTTGTTGAATATGTTCGGCGCGAACTTCCTGCACTCGGCGCCGGTGCCGCGGACGCCGCCCGCCGTGCCACCCGACATCGCGACACGTGCGAATTAGCCGCGATCGTTGCCGAGACACGGCATCGCCTTCTTTCGTCTTCTCCACCCGCGGTCTGTCCTTCCGGCTTCCGTTTCGGAGGAGCACCACTCCTGGTTTCCTCTTTCACAAAATGTTCGCAACTCACGCGAATGTCACTTTCACACAGTCGCACAGTCTTTCGAACGCGAGCTCTCTTTCGTCGATGCAGAGATCTCGTTTAGCGATAACGCACGCACTGCTCTTGACGGAAGCCCCCTTACGGGATCGCGAACGCCGAGGTCGTTGACGTCGATCGCGCGACGGTAATCTTCCGCGAGATTCACCGTCAGCTGTTCGACGATGCGCTAATGTCAATTCTCGATACGTTTTTCGTCGAAATTGTTCGACGAGGGAGAGAGAGAGAGAGAGAGAGAGAGAAAAAAACACTCGTTCGAAAAACACGTCAGAAGAAAAAACCGCTATTTTGACAATCGCGATGTTTGTTCGAATTTTCCTTCGTACGAAAGAAACTTCACTCGCGGAAGCGACGACTCTGCAAACAACGTTCAGTTCATTGATCTGAATTGACGCAGAATTCAGCTTGTGATTTTCGTTGAGATCACGTTACGTGTTTACAATCGGCACTGCCGAACGAGCGTAAAAAACACAGTAGCGTACGCACAATCGTTCATACAACACTCCTCATCGAGTCAGTACAGTCAGTACGATCTGAATACTCGCTTCGTCTCGATGCGTAAACACACTCGCGCATTTCCTTCATACATATGTACATATGTACGAATCCCTCTTCGATCGACGCGGCGCGGAGCCACGACCTCGCCTCACTACTCCGACACTCCTGTGGAAGCACGTGGATTTATGAGAATCCCACTCTCGCGTTGTCAAATGTCACGACAGACCGAACAGCTACCGCTAGCAAATTCCGGAGGTTCGTGAACGTATCGCCTCGATGCAATGCGCGATGTTCACGTCATTGACGAACGTGATCTCGTAATCTCGTAGCGCCACTTCAGGACGTTGGCGAAAATATCCGATATCCGTGATTCTTCGCGGATGCTCTACGCGCGAACACGTATATCAACTCGCTTGAATGTAACACGTATATCGATACGAGGGAATAGAATTCGACTTCGCACTCGTGTCGTTCACTCCCGGCCGAATGTCACCGCGAGAAGAGAATCCACGGGCGCGTAATCCTAATCCCGGAATAGAAAGGCGCGGACGCGCGCCCGCCCGCCCGCGACGATAATGACGCGATGACACGACACGCGCACTTATTTACGACGACGGCACGGCGCGTCGCGCTGCCCGTGACAGTACGCTCGCGCAGACGTCCATCTGCGATCTGGCCCCGTTTGACTCTATCTGCGCGCTTCGCCACCGCCACGACTCTCACCGCCTCACGTCTCACGTCTCACCGTCACAACCCGGCCGACCGCGCAACGCACTATACTTCACGTCACTACGCGCGACCGTGAATATAGTCCCTCGCCTACGCCCGCGCCATCGCCATGCAATCGTCCGAACTTGGATGTTTTCGCGCGCACATTCACTCTGCCGTCGACATTCTTGAAATTTTACAATATTATCAATAATATTTTTTACTAATTATATCACTTGTCGATGATTGTTTTAACCCCGTATCAGAGACTGATATATTAAAAATTAAAGAAAAGAATTTGACTAATTAAAATAAATAAAAAAGGGACCTTAGTTTATTCAATTTTCAATCACATCTTCAATTCATAATTTAATACAGACTTTACTTATCTCCCATGTATCGTTTCTTTCCCTTTTCACACCCTCGAAGATAAACGCGTTCTATTTTCGATCTCGCGAGATGCAGAAAGCGTAAAAGATACAATTAAAGCAGATGGATCAATTATATTATGTTTATTCATTTTACTAACACTTTTTATACGCTTCGTCTCTTTCTTTCTTTTCGACACAGATATTAATTCAATTCTAAATCCAAAAGGACGTAAAGAGTTAAATCGATTTACATGTTTCTTTGCTGATATAACTCGCAAAACGAATCGCAAAGTAAAGCTTTCAAATTTGATATTTGATGTAAATAAAAATGGCGAATATTCAAACATGGCATAGAAATAAAGTAAGATGTATTATATTCGCGTATAATAGGCACGATCTCATTTTTTACGTTATAATTCCAACTATCGAAGAAAATAAAATTCAACCATATACTTTTGGTTAAGATACCGCTCATTCTTTAAAATTGTATATTAATCTTTAGTAGAAGTTATAGTGTATATAAGTTCATCTCTCTATATGCATATAATACGATAATACTTCGATTAACAATAATTTAGTATGAAAATAAACCAAATCAGCTTAAATTAGAAATATGTACATTTTATAAAATATATTAATAAAAAAATTAAAAATTATTATATATACTTCGAATATGTTGCCCGATATATGTATTTCTTGTCGTTTAATATTACTCGTAAAGCCAGAAAGAGAGAGAGAAAGAGAGCTACCAAAATATAATATTTTGCGTGTTTATTTCGTAGATTTTCTATATATTTTATTATCATCTATTTTAGATATATATTATTATCATCTACACATATTTCATTATCCAATTAATAGGATTTTGTACCTCCACGCTTTCCGATACGATTTGAATATAGATATGATGGGAAAACGATCCACTTATCTTCTCGAACTTTATTCAATGCAAATTTGCATCGAAACTTGGAACGCGACTCTAACCGTCGTCATTCGGCCTTCAAGTACCGCCATATCCAAGAGAAAGTTCAAAACGGCGACAACTACTCGAGTCACATGAGTAACGTGCGCGCGGGCGCTCTTCGCTCTATCAGCTGATTTTTGCGTCCGGTTCGACGAGTCATGCTTTTTCTTCCGGTCCTTGTAGACCGCCGTTTCAGTATCTGCGGGATCGACGGCGAAGATGGTAGATGAAGCTGGTGACAGGTTCGTAGGCCGAATTATTCTCCGCACTGTTTGTAAAATCCGATATTTTTTCGGCGAAGAGAACATCGCTGGAACGCGTGGCCGCGACGCGATCTCCATCGCCACCGATATGAAATTAACCTCAAAGCCAGTGCGGTGTGGCGTACGACGGATTTATCTTTCATGACAATAAATCTCTTGCGTGTGTATCCGATCCTGAATACATCAAAGAGCATTAAATCCGCGAGTTTTACGGTTGGGATGATTTCGCGAAATAGAAAAAAATGATATTTTTATTCGCGAATTGGATCCACGCTTCATTAGAGCGGCCCGTATAAACTGCTGTCACTTTCGCCGTCGTTCTTGCTTAATTTGTGTGTGTATATATATATATATATATATATATATATATATATATATATATATATATATATATACACACCATGATTATATATATATATATATATATATACACACTTCTTTTTATTATTATGATATTTAATCGCTATCGATTCACAATGCTGAGACGGAAATACGGAAATGCTGGTCCTAATCTCGCCGGTTTTGTATAAAACATACATATTTACGCGACTAAAACAAACGTAACATTGATTAATTTAATCGATGTCTTACATAACATACAAAAGAATGAAATCCCGGGAAGCATTGCAATTTCTAATATTATTTATTATGCAGAACTCGATAATGCATGCATTGCATCTATTTAATATACATTCGCAGGTGATAATCTAAAAACGAAAATAATTTTATCATTACATAGAAGAAGAATTATCGATACTTTGTTTTAAAAAAAATTTTATAGCTATGGAGATATGCATAATTTTGGCACGCTGACATGAGAATTATATAAATTTTATGTACATAACTACATTGCGAAGTGTAATATAAAATTGTCCGTGCAATATTAAATTATAAAAATAATAATTAGCGTATTTATATTTCCTCTTTTTATAGAGATGAGTCCTCTAATGTTGCCATTATCAGAGAGGTATATGACAGTGAGAATGCTCATGAGACATTTGAATACGAGTTAGAGAGAGCATTAGAATCAGAATGCAGTTTAATTGTTATCGAACCATCGAAATTAGGTGATGAAACCTCTAGATGGATAGCAGTGGGAAATTGTCTTCACAAGACCGCTGCATTGTCAGGTCTTGCTGCAATCGTCACAGGTTTGCTTAATTTATATAAGAATTATTTGAATATAATTATTGAAATAAATTATATATATATTTTACAATGCGGGTGTGCTTTTTTTAGGAGTACTTTGGGGCGATCGACCATACATTTGTGGTCCACTAGGTTTTACGGCAGTTATAACCTGTGGATTATATACAGTCTCTTGGCAATTTGATCCTTGTTGCCAATATCAAGTAGAGACTGATACCAGTAAATTACCACATGTAGAGCTGTTAGCTGTTCTAGGTCCTTCGTCTCCCACATTTCTTGTAAGAAAAGATGATTCGAGGAGACGGATTCTTCATACAACTATTACATTGGCAGCTCTCAGCATTACTGCCTGGAGAGTGTACCAGGCGTTTAAATGAAAGCGTTATTACTGGCATTGATTTTAGGCCAGAACGAAACAATAAGGTGAGCCAAATGTTTAAATTTCACAATAGTAGACCTACAGAACTTTTTAATTAATAAGAATGTAAGAATGTACTCTCTATTGTTATTATTTTGATAATTGATTCATATTTTTTGACACTATTTTACAGGTGAGTGCTGCTTATGTGATCTGACTAAACTACATAAATGCAAATAACAAAAGCCAGATTTTATCCAAGTTTTTACATTGGCATGTCATTTCCTTAAGATTTTACATTGTTATATTCTTTGATCTCCACCTGAGAAAAATTGTGAAAGATAACTGTATTACAAAGTTGCAAAAGCCATATATATATATATATATATATATATATATATATATATATGCAGTATCTAAACCAGAGAAAAAAAAAGATATTGACATAAGTGTTCTTAGAATTATGAA
This sequence comes from Cataglyphis hispanica, assembly GCF_021464435.1. Lineage (NCBI taxonomy): Eukaryota > Metazoa > Arthropoda > Insecta > Hymenoptera > Formicidae > Cataglyphis > Cataglyphis hispanica. Next base: position 12,206,978 of record NC_065956.1, read on the forward strand.
ATTTGCAACGGTACATATGGATTTAGCATTATGTATTTTTAGATTGTAAATATAAAATAGGTAGAGAGAGAATAAAAAAACACCCACAGTACATATGATATGTTAAAGGGTATGTTGCCTAGATTTTCTCACCCAACAGAACAATCTATATTGAAATGACATAATATCAGAAGATTAGGTTAATTATAAAAACTTAATGTATTTTTTTAGGCTTTGATTATTTTATTAATCACAAATATGTAGAATAAGATATACATTTTTTTTCATTACAAACGCGCATATAAGAACTTTTTATCGTTTACATTAGTCCTATCAAATGAAAGCTATCACATACATTCCTGTAAATGTTTAAAGATAATAAAAGCCAAAATCCTGTACATTGTACGATATGTGAACTTTTTCACATAACAAAATTTATGGTCACATGAACAACAAACCGTATTCCTCGTATGTACATCGACAGAAGAGCTCAAAATATGAACATGGTGATATGTACATAGTTCTGAATATTGTTCTAACAATAAATGTTAGAAATCAAGTTTATATAATTAATATACTTTAAAATATTATTGTTATATTGTTATATAGAATAAAGCACAAACATCAGAGAAACAAGAATGGTAAGATCAATATTTGAAAATCCATTTGGATTTTGCTCTAAAGAGTTCTATTTTATACACGAAGCGCAGAAAAACTTATATTTCTATTAAAGATTTCTTTTTCCAAATGTACTAGATTAATAAATTATAATATTACAGAAAAGAAAATCCATTGCACATAAAACAAGCTATTATTAGAACAGAACATGCAGTCAAATTTTTTAAATCTGTAAAACTTTTCAAATCAAATTATATCAAAAATTATGCATTTGTATGTATAAGGCAGCTATGTACCATCAACATATATAAAATGTAACATTTTTAATGAAAGTATGTGTAATCATTTGATGTTAAGTTTAACAGCATTATATTTTATTTGACAATATATTTTATTTAACATAAATTTTTATTATATATGCTTTTTTACACGCTTTTTTAAATTTCTGCTTCATTATATAAAGAATACAAAAAATAACAAACGTGTGATCTATATCTAGAGGATTTTGCAAATTAAAATGGATAAATTGCTTCATGACAACAGATTTTAGATTTTATTACAATAAGTACATTCTTTTTGGAAGTAATACATACATTATATATATATATATATATTAAAAAACTATTATATTTTAAGTAAATTTATATTATTTACATAAATAAAGAAAATTTAAATAAGTTATTTTAATATTAAATACATATTATTCTTTTTCAATAATCTACAAAAAAGATTTTAATGATAAAATTTTTGAACATTTTATCTTGTTAATTTCTATTCCTTCTATTTTTTATACGAATATACTAGAAATAGTATACTTATGGTTGCTCAAAATTATATATATTCTTTATTGTACAATATTAAATTCAAATTTTTTAATATTCTTTTTTCTAACATTCTAATTGTTTATTTTATACAAAAAATATATATTATTTATAAATCCATTTCACAATTATAAAAAATAATCAATTATATTCTATTTTTAATTACATAGTATTTAAATTAGTAGTAATTAAAGTTTAATATTATTTATTCTTTGCTGATTTTCTTGCACGTCTTTGCATAATCCAGAAGAAGAGCGAAGGAAATAAAGTTCTAAGTACTATAGCAGCCTTTGGGGAAAATGGTGCGATAGTAACTTCTTTCTCTTGCTTCAATATTGATTTTAAAACACATTCAGCTACATACTCTGGTTGATAACCACTTTCAGTTGTTTTGTCCATTACTACATAATATAATATTATAGAATCATATAGACAATATAAAGTATTAATATCTATCAATTATAATATTTAAAATACTAACATCCATATACTTGTCCATTTCCTGTTAAAGCATTAAGAGAAAGAGATGTTTTAATGTATCCTGGATTAACAACTGTAAACTTAATATTTTTGTCAAACAGTTCTGCTCTAGCGGTATCATACCAAGCTTGTAACGCATGCTTAGATGCAGCATATGCAGATCTGAAAATTTGCAAATATTGTATATTAGTAATATAAATAATCTTAAGATAATTAATATTGATTCTTAATTAAATACTTACCTAAATGGTATAGCAATATTGATTCTTAATTAAATACTTACCTAAATGGTATAGCAATTCTCCCTTGTACACTACTTATACCAACTATATGGCCAGATTGCTGTTCTATCATGAATGGAAGAATAACTGCAAATTAATAATGAGTAATGAGTCTGTTACAAAGTCTGCATCAACATTTTTATACATGATACACTTACTTTTGCTCAATGCAACTTGAGAGAAATAATTTGACAGCATGACTTTTATATCTACATCAACATTTGTATTAATAACTTCGCCTCTATACGAAATGCCAGCATTATTTATTAAAATATCAATTCTGCCATGTACCATTATAGCCTTTGACACTTCATCTTCCAAGTTATTAATTTCAGTTAAATCTAATGGCAAAACAATGGGTGGATGAGTTGGAACTGTCTGAAAAGGACAAATAATAATTGATATTCTACATATATATTTGCCTGCTAAAATAAATGTTATAAAACGTACTTGATGGGTATTTATCAAATCATTTTTTACTCTCTCCAGTTCTTCTTTTCTGCGAGATACTAAGATGATTCTACAACCATAGCGGTAGAATGTATGAGCCAAAGCTTCTCCCAAGCCGGAACTGGCACCAGTTATCATTACCACCTGAATTACATCGAATGATAATATATATATATATATATATATATATATATATATATATATATATATATATATATATATATATATATATATATATATATTATAAAAACAATCAATTATATTTTATTCACATCATAAAATTCTATTTCTTGTTCTCTTAAAAAAAAATGTAAAAAAATATGTTACCTTGCTGCTAAGAGCTGCTCTTTTCCGTTTCTGCTGCACAATATCAAAAAGGTGATATATCAGCCAAGGGATGGTTACTGGAATACCAAATAATTTAAACAACCACCATATAATGCTCCAACCCGCTAAAGTTTCTTCCTGTCGTTTCATGTTCATTGTGTACCACAAATTTTAAAATAATGACAGAATAAATACTACATGTGCACATTTAGTTAAATCTCCAATCGTTACAAAATTAATATTTAAAAGATTTATTATTATATATATTTCAATCGTTTGTCATTCATAAAAAAAATCGACTTGTCATTCATAAAAAAAGAGATATATGACCTTTGAACATGTCAACATGTCAGAGACAAATAGTATGAAGTTTGTCGCGTTTTTTTTATAGGGATATTTGTTTCAGTTGCCTTTCTGACATTCATTATCATACAACTTCAGATAATATCCTATGTGGGTCACTGCTTTACAGATAACCTCGCAGTATTATAGCGTCTTACAGTGTTTTTGAGACATCTAGAAATTGAATTTGGATAATTCTTTCGATTCTGCGTTATCATGCAGGTCTTTAAATCACAATAAAAAAATAAAATGTATATAAAAGTATATTTCTCTGTGTGTGCAAGACATAGTCAGTACCACCTATGCTCGCAGAACGAAGAAGAGAATATATTTTATTCATTGGCTATAAATCGCGCATGAAAATCGTCTTGGCATGATAATATACAGTAATATACGTAATAACACCCGCGAATGCATGACAGCCAGTCTTGTTAGCAACAATAGAACCCAACTTAACCTACAAGACTTGGCTTGAGGTGAAACTAGGTTTTGTTCGAGCATTGTCTCGTGCATGTTATATACGTCTCACGTTGACGTAACGTTGACGGAACGTCAGTAAGTGACGAATGAAATGGAAACTCACGAGAGCGAACAGTACGTGACGTTTCCTCTTGACAGTGTACATGATGCCATACAAGAGAATATGATATCTCATGAGGAGATATGTGAACCTGTCGAATGCGTTGACGAATGTGTCCTCCAAGAGGACCTTACGGAAGTCTCAGTCAGTAACGCTAACAATACTGATATTGCTGAGTCGCATGAAGCTGTTGAAATTCTTACGGAACAGTCAGATGAAGAAGATGACAATCAGGTGGTATACCCAATGTACATCAAGCAAGAGGAGCAGCAGCAGTACACATCAGGTGACGATGAATCCATGGCTGTGGAAGCTTTGCGTCAATTGGGTGGTATGTATCCATGCTTCGAAAACAAGAAAATCAGCTGTCCAATTTGTAAGTGTCTCTTTACTCAAGAAGAGATGGTTGAACATCAATCTGTATGTACAGTGTCTAAACTATCCTGCATCACTTGCGGTGAGAGATTTGAAAGAAAGATTGATTTGAATAATCATATGGTATGTCATCAGGTGGATCGTCCTCATGCGTGCAGAACATGTGGCAATTTGTTTCGTTCTAAAAGCAGTCTGCAAGCACATATGCTGCAGGTACATCAGGTCGAACGTCCACACAAATGCACTATCTGTGGCTTGGACTTTCAGAGGCCCTCCAGCTTATCTAACCACATGAAGATACATACGTATGTTGCAGGACGAGCGATCATGCAATCACAGGGAAATAATATATCTCAATCAGTGGAAACATTTAGGAAGTGGCCAGAGAATGCGTCTGATTCACAAAATACATCTCAAATGCCATCTTCATCTGTTCAATCTATACAAAATTATGATGTATGTCAAGTTCAATGGCCAGTTTCATCATACAATTTTCATAACGAACAATCGACAGTTACCACAATATCGAATCATCAGGAGAAGATGGATACGCTACAAGAATTCACGGTAATGCCTAATGGTGAAGTGACACAATTCAGCGAGTATACTGAGCAAAACAATATCAGTAATCCAGTCAATAATAGTCAACACTACGATATATCGATAAATTCGTTTAATACTCCCGACGGAATAGTCAAAGTCGAGACGCTTTCGTATAATAATGCGAACAAAAAAAGTTATGGAAAAATTGAAACAAACAGCAGTAAGCACTACGCGTGCAAGCATTGCGGAGTCAATTTTTCACGCGCGACCGCATTGGCATCTCATGAGAAGATTCACACTTCTAAAAACTGGAACATGCCAATCGAGTGCGAATACTGCGACAAACAGTTTCAAAACGGAAATCATTTAGCGAATCATCAGATCACTTGTGCCAAGAAGATAATGCAAAACAATATAGAGCAAGGCGTGCCTAACAGTAAGTGGGGCAAACATGCTTGTTCCGAGTGCGGAAAAAAATTCACGACTAAGCAGAAAATGTTTCGTCATCAGTGGATCCATCGGAAAAAGACACACTCATGCGAAGTATGCGGTTTGCAGTTTGAGAAGCAAAACGAGCTGGACGAGCATAGATTGTCTGCGCATCCCGGAGATTCGCCATTCACTTGCACTGAATGTGGAAAGAGCTTCGTGTCGCGACAAGGTCTCTGGGAGCACGGTAGAACGCATGCCGGAAGTCCGGCGCATTTTCAATGCGACACTTGCTCGAAAACCTTTTCGTCTCGCCAAGGATATTTAATACACAATCGTACGCATACTGGGGAACGACCGTATGGCTGCAAGTTTTGTTGGAAAGCGTTTCGAGATGGTGGGACCTTGAGGAAGCACGAACGGATTCACACCGGAGAAAGACCGCATGTGTGTCCGTTATGCTCGAGGGCTTTTAATCAGAAAGTAGTCTTGCGTGAACACGTTCGATGGGTCCACGCCGCGGGAAAGAACGAGACAGAAGCGAGCAGTCCTCCGTATCCATGTCCCCTGTGCGGTGCTCTAAATCAAGACCGCGATGAACTCTGCGCGCACATCGTTAAGCATTCGGATCAGATGATAGCCGAGGCAAAGGCGAAGACTAACAACGAGACCTCTCCAAAGTCGAAATCAACGAAGAAGAAATCATCGAAATCAACATCATTGTGTAACGCGCGGGCAAAGCAAAATGCTGCCTTGGAGCATTTCATCTCCAAGACAGAGCAAAATGAAGCCTTATTATCCATTACTGATACATCTGATAAATCAGACGATTTGCACGTTATGAACGAGAAGCAGAATAATACCTTTGTTGTGGTTACCACGGAAAAACGTAACGACGGTTTTATAGCGATATCCGAGCTTAAGCACAGCAACATACGGTTCATTGTGGAAGGCAAGGAAGATGAGAACATTCACGTACTTCAAGTGGATCAGAATCACCGAAATACTCTTGATATGATAGCTATAGATAAGCAAAACGAGGCACACATTGTATCGACAGAATCCGTAGACAATGCGCTCGATGAAACGCTCAGACAAAACGATATATCCACAATGCACTTAATTCAATCTCCTAAACAGAATAATACTCTAAATATAATATCGAAACAGAACGAATCGCTACCTGTTCTAGCGATACCGAATCCCCAGAGCCACGAAAATTATTCCAGCCAAATCATACAAGTGAGCGGTAGCGATATATCTATGGATGTAATGACTGAGCAAACCTTAAAAGAGGAAAGAGATCAAGATGAACAAGATACTTTAGTAGGAACATCTCAGGAAGGGACTGCTCATGTTATCCAAGTTGTACAGTATCAACAACATGAGAGTGATGATGGAGAGGATTTTACTTGTGAGATCTGCGAGGAAACTTTTGCTGACAAAAATATGCTGAAAGAACATATTAAGGTTCACATATAATTACACTTTGCTGTTCATTGCATTGCTTGTGATATTCCACACGCTATTAATATGACTCTATAGAAAGTAACAAATGTACATATGACAAATCCTATCGCACAAAATTTATTTATAATGCTTTGTTTATATGTAATATATTTTAAATAAGTTTAGTTTCTATGAAAAGAGATATAATGTTATGTACATTTGTTACAAAGTTGATGTGTATAAAGTTAGTTTACAAAAAATACACATTTTAATTAATTATATAAGATACACATATCTAATCTCATTAGAAAATGCTATAATTAAACATCATATACGTATTTTTTAATTTAAATATAAAGATCTAATTTTTATTTTAAATTTAATTGTATGTTTTATTCCTTTTTTTAATAAAAAACTACGAGATGTTTAATAGTTTATTACAGTATAGTAAAATATCTATAAAACTAAAAAATTGTCAAATTGTCATCAAATATAACATTTCATCATAATTTGACATGGAAATGCAATTTTTTTATTTCTATCAAACAAGAAATTACTATAAGAATATTTTTTTTAGATATAATAGTCTCAGATAAATACATGTTACAAACACAAAAGAACATTCTGTTGGCATTTCTTTCTTTTTTGTGGCAAAAAATTGCAGCTACATCAAATCGATATATCTCAATTTTATATCTTACATCTTTGTTTTTAATTTAAACATACTTCTGGTAAAAGAAAGGTATTTTCTGTAAAGAACAGATATATGAATCTTTACTTTTAGTTAAATGTCATTTTTTCTTCCAATTACTGTTATAAAAAAGACACTATTGTATTACAATATTTATTATTTATCAATCATTACATTGTCTTTTATCTTTAGATTAATTTCCACATATTTATAGGACAATGAAATTTTAATGAATAATTAATAATTAATAATAAATTAGCACAAAATATATATGTTCTTCCTTTTTCCAGGATATTAATAAACAAGTTGCTTTCATGCATTTAGATGATGTACATGTGATAAGATATAATTCTAAAGAATGAATTGTTTGTGTAAAATCAAGTAGATACATTCTATTATTGATATTCTTGAAAGAAAAAGCTACATCCTGACAAAAGAAACAAGATCTGCAATTCAGTTTGTGTTACAATTTTATATACATATATATTTCTGTTTGTGCAACTTATGTTACCAACAAAAAGTCATATCCAAGTAGAATGAAATAATACTGAAACTGTAAAATATGAGGTGTGCAATAAGAAAATAAAGTGTACTTTATTTTGTAAACCATCCATTATTTATTATGTGCGTATTTATTCATATATGTTTATTTATATGCCACCGTTGTATATCATATATTGTATTTATATGTAAAATTGTATTAAAATTAATAATTTAGAAATAACAAAAAAAAATATAAAATAAGACTATAAAAATATAATAAAATTTATAAAAAACATATAAAAGTAAAAAAAAAATTACACTTAAAAAATAAGCATTTTTGTATAAAATAATTTCAAATATGTGTATGTATATGTGATAAAATGTATAAGTAATTTGTTGAACTACATTTTGGCTACGTTCCATTTGGCGATTGCAACGTTCCTGAAAGTATATCCTTGTTATTCACTGAAAGTTAAACAAAGACAGATGATACTCGCGAGTATTGCGATCGCCAAGTGAAACGTAGTCAAAGATTTTATAGCAAAAGAAGAAATCGACGTGTTTAGCGCCATGTTGCTGCCTTTTTTCGTACGATTTTTGAACGATTGATCGATTTTTCTATGCATATATCACTTTGTTTGACGCAATTATTTAAATTCATTTAAAACAAATATTTAATAAGAGAAAAATAGAAAGGAGAGAAACAAAGATTATGACTGGAACAAACAGATCTTTCGAGCATTTTTGAAAGAAATATGGTATATACGTTGTAAGAAAAAAAGAATCACGCGCAATCACGTGTTCTCGCCGGTAATAAACAACGGTGTATAGTTTGTCGTGAACAGTTGTTCACTTTGATCACGTTGTTTAAATTTGAAATTTCTGAGTGAGTGTTTACTTATCGTCCCGAATCTTGCTACAGTAATACTGGAGGATATTGCAAGGAAAGAGCCGAATCTTATCGCCGTTTCAGATTATTGTCAGGTTCCTCACCAAGTAAGGTAAGATAAATGAGCGCCACTGTTTATTTATAAAATGCCACAAGAACAAAAACGCATTTGTCTTTCCTTATTATTAATTGTTTCATAATAACATTCACATATTATTCAACGAGATGAACTTTCTTTTCATTATTGAAAGAACTACCACGCCGTAAGACCTTAACCTCTTTTTGAAACTGTGTATTGACGCTGACGCGGTCTCGATAACAGGCGTGTTTACGATAAGATATATTTATTATCGCGCAATTTAACACGAAGCTCATCCTTTATCACAGGTAACATTTGTTAAAACCAGTGATAGATTGTTTTCTGCGCGAATTACACGCTGCAAGGTTGATTTCCAAGAGAAATCTAACCTGTGATCGCACGTGATCTCTTTGAGGTTATATTTTTTTACGTGAATATTTCACGAATTGGATAGACTATTTCTATTTGACGCATTCCAGACTGGATTAAATATCTTAAAATTGTCGTGAGTGACAATTGTAATAAGCATTGTAGAAAGGAACATTGTAAGCAGTATGCCTACGTGGAACCAGATTCAGGCTCAGCTGCGAAATCCCAACAATCCGGTTGTTTTCTTCGACGTATCAGTAGGCACCACAGAGATTGGTCGTATGATCTTCGAGCTGTTCGAGGATGTGTGCCCGAAGACATCAGAGAATTTCCGGCAATTCTGCACTGGTGAATACAGGAAAGATGGTGTTCCGCTGGGTTTTAAAGGTGCCATCTTCCACAGAGTGATCAAAGATTTTATGATACAAGGCGGCGATTTCGTCAACGGTGATGGTACTGGAGTGTTGAGTATCTACAGCGGTGGAACATTCCCAGACGAGAACTTCACTCTGAAGCATGACTCACCTGGTCTATTGTCTATGGCCAATAGCGGCAAGGATACCAATGGCTGCCAGTTTTTTATTACATGTGCCAAGTGCAACTTTTTGGATGGCAAGCACGTTGTCTTTGGCAGAGTGATTGATGGTTTGCTCGTCATGAGAAAAGTGGAAAATGTTCCTACTGGACCAAATAATAAGCCAAAAATTCCAGTTACGATATCTCAGTGTGGACAAATGTAGTAGTAACATATTACTTATTTATATTTGTATAAACTTTCTCTTACATTATTGATATAATTGTATGGGCTTGTCCTTTAAAAAAAAGAGAAACATAAAAATAAAATTTTTATTTTATATAAAATTATTGTTATGTATTGGTATGTATGGTTATTGGAATTATATACAAAGATGTAATTTCTTTATTTGTTTGATGCAATAATTTTACATATATTATTTTTGTAATTCATATTAGTATTTTAATCTTCTGATATAATTAATTTATATATATTTGATATATATATAAGCATTAAAAAATCTTATAAAATCATATACATATATAATAATTTATAAAAATCATTTATATAATAATTTATCTATAAAATGTGCTAATTAGAATTTTATTTTTTATTTTTTTTTTATTTCTACATATTTTTAAAATATGTGTGTATAATATCTATAATTTATATAAAAACTTGTTAGAGATTTTCTTTCAATTATTTTAATAGATATTAATATATTTGCATTTTCTTGCTATTATATTACTTTCATAAAAAATAAAATATCAAAAGAAGAGAAATTAAATATACAATGAAATTAAATAAAAAAAAACATTAAACAACATTTTATTTGTAGCACATTTAGTAAATTACTATTTTATTATATGTCCAAAAGATATACATTTGTGAGTATACTATAATCTTTAGTAGAGCTTAATATAAATATATATTAAATAAATATATATATTTACATATTAACTATTACCAAAAGTTTTCAAAAGTTATCAAAACTAAATATTTATATAAAATTTATATATGTATACATATATATATATACATATACATATATTTGTTAGCTAAAATTTTAAATGGGTGAGTAAAAGAAAACTCACTCAATTATCTTACGAATTTTAATTTTATTATTAACATCTGTACATGAAATAAATATTCTATAATCATTCTACTTATCACGTATGTTTGTAACTAATGTAATCTTAAGAATTTTTCAATTTTGTCTTTATAGATCGAGACTGATTTTTACCAATTAAAGTAAAGAATTGTTCATACATATTGGAGTTGTTCATACACATAGATTTCTAATTGTATTAGCATCGATTTGATGAAACTCAAATTGTAAATTTATTAATCTATATTTGTTGTAAATTTTAATTTGTAGATATTGTTTATTTCTCTAAACTTTATTTCATAACTTTCTTGCTTATTTATTATATATCATATTATGTACAATTATTTTAAATTAAAATCTATTTCCACATTAGTCGATGTCGGTCGTGTAACTATTCAATCAATTATGTATGAATATGTTGATTACATCCACGATGTCTGAAAAATTCTAATATAATTTTATTATTACACTACACAGTGTCTCAAAGCTATAATATATATTTTTTCAAATGTTTTATAATTTTAAGATTTTTAAAAAATAAAATATCGCAATGTTTGTCATGATATTAATAATATCTGATATTAATAATTAATAATATCTTTTTATTAATTATTTAGTTCTCTTTTAATTGAGATAAAAATTAAAAATTTACTAAAAATGTACTAAAAATGTACTAAAAATTAAGTACTTTTTAAATGTAAAGTATTAGGTTCAGCATTGTAACGCATTTCCTTTTATAATTACAATAGTATCAATGACGGAAAATGCAATTTCATAAACTCAGTATATATCGAAACTAATATAGTTCACAATTAATTCATGCGTAAATTTATTGAAATCGATACACTTTTATTACTTACGAGCATTTTATATAAAATTATTGGAATCTGTACATACATCGGCAGTCATTATCACATATTACATATATACAATAATTCATCTCACTATTTCTCTCACTATTGTTTCTATATAGACATATATGTATATATGTCTATCAAAATAAATCACCGGTATACTTTAACTACATGCATAGCCGTCTCTAAATTGTCCACAATTCAGAACAAAATTTGTACGTACCACAGAATTCTATCTATAATTATTATTTTTATATAATTATAATTATATTTTCAATATAATATTCTGTTTATCTTATAATTTTAGTGTATATATATAATGAAATCTTTATGTTTATAAAAACTTTTAATAAAACAGAAGAGAAATTTTAGATATTAATTGAATATTTTTGAAATTATATAATTTTATATTTATATGTATATGCATTTATAATTAATTTTTTAAATCGAATTTTGTCATACATTACGATTTGTCTAAAATATGCTCAAGACTCTCACACTTTATCGCAAAACTTGACTGAACTTATTGATACATTTTATCGTCACGAAGTATCATTCGTGCTTGAAAGAGTGCAAACGATCGATCCATCGATCCACAATCTTCTCGCATGGCATTTGAATGAATTTTTGATCAAAGTCAGATGACTTGCCTAAACATTTACGTGGTGATGCCATTGTTGATCATCAGTTCTTATCAACAAATACGACTTCGGGAATCAGTAAGTTGATGACGGCGGGCCGTCACAGTTCCGCATCACACGGCTGTATAACGAGGGCCCTTTTTATTATTATCATCTACGTCGTCCCGAGTCGGCGCCGGGGACCGTCATCGACATCGTCACGATCTGAAATGCGATTGATTATTATTGTCAATAAATATTTTCTATCATATTAAAAAAGACAAAAAATAACATTATCATTATGACTTACACTAAAAATAAAATGAACAAAAACAGAAAGAGAAAGACAGAAAAAAAATCTTTGATGCTATTAATGGATGCTAAAGACTCGCCAAGATAGTATTACCTGCTGTTGCAGAAACGATCATCGTCGATGGTATCGACTTGCGAGTTGTCATCGACGACCATGATGGGTGTCGCGCCATCGTGTAGGCTAGACTTGGAGATGGATTTCTTGTAGACGTCTCTGGTAACGCTTCTGGTAAAACTGAACTTTCGAACGAGTTTCTTGTCGAGGGCAGCCGGACTCTTTGGACCCTTCGCTCTGTACTCATCTTCCGTGCCTTCGTAGTGTGCCAGCATTACTTCCGTGGCATGCTCTTCGATCACGCTGAGCGCGTAATCAATATCTTCTTCAGTCGCATCCTCTTTCGTCACACAGAAGCGCAAGATATATTTGCCCATTACACGAGCTGGTATCATGTGCAGCCGACCGGACGCATTAATGTTGGCTAACAATTCTTGATTCATTTCTTCGCTCTCTTTCAATCTGAAACACACCAGCCCGACTCGCACGTCATTCAAGATTTCAAAACGCCTGTCTTTCTTCAAATGCGCTTCAAATCTCTTCGCCAGTCTTATGTGATTCCTGATGTACTTTTGTAAACCGCTGATGCCGTACGACCTCATGACGAACCAGAGCTTCAACGCCCGGAATCGTCTGCTGAGCGGAATGCCCCAATGACGATAGTCGATTGATTCTCCTGAGCGAGCATGTTGAAGATAAAGCGGATCGACGACTAATGCAGACGTGAGCTTCATTCGATTACGCACCCATAGACAAGAACAATCAAAATTCACTAGCAACCACTTGTTTGGATTCGTATTAAAGGAATCAGCATGCTCGATGCCGGCCATGAATGGTCTCATTTCCGGACAAATGAAGGCGTTACCAGCGTAAGCGCCATCCACGTGCAGCCAGATGTTGGGATACAGCTTGCATACAGGCCCGATCTCTACGAGATTGTCAAAGGCGCAGGATCCGGTAGTACCCAGAGTAGTGGATACGTAAAACGGCACTAAGCCATTCGCCACGTCTTCCCTGATGGCTGATTCGAGCCGTCTACCGCGCAAGGCGGCTTTGTCGTCCGGCTCGAGTATCCGCAGCTTCACCAGGCTGATCATCGCTGCTTTCTCGACGCACGAATGCGACTCCGTAGAACAGTAGGCCACCAATTTTGGCAGGAACGCCGAATCCTCCGTATTGGGTTCCTGCTCTTTCAGCATCTTAATTGCCTGCGTGCGCGCCGCCAGCATCGTCACCAGAATACATTCAGAGGCCGAGCCCTGAATCACGCCACCACCGCTTTTCTGCTCCGACAGGAATTCGGCTGGCAGGTCGATTGCTTTAGCATACCAATCTAGCACGATAGTTTCAAGTTCAGTACAAGCTGGACTAGCCGCCCATGAAAAACCGATGCAGCCGATCGCGTCTGACAGCAGATCACCGAGGATCGAGGGGAACGAGTTGCCAGACGGGAAGTAGGCGTGAAATCGCGGATGCTGCCAGTGGGTGATCTGTAAAATGCATTGTTTTCACGTACCAGCATAAGTCGAGTAACCTACTTTTATGTTTTGAAATTGATTTATCTGTAAAAAGAATGGGAGGAATGGCGGAAATGTCGGTTGACAGCAGCAACTTCCTTGTCACCGCGATAAAATGTTGCATTGGATTAAGAATGGACTTTGCGAACGTTCATGGAAAAAGTCGCGATGCATCATTTCTCGAAGCCGTTGTCTTCTTCAAAAATAAAGATCGGATCGTTGTGACGTTGCTATTGTCCTTCAGTTTTTCAATCGGCTGATTGTATACACGCGATTGCCGCTGAAATTACTTTTACTTTTAAAAATCTTTTCTGTCTCATTTGGCAATTTCAGTTTATAAAATTGCCTTATATTTTATCTTTCCCTGAGGATCATGTTAATTCTGATATCGAGAATATATGATTTTTAGTAAAAAATTTTTATATAAATTTTCATCTCTTAAATATTTTAAATTTTAAATGAAAATATCATATATATGTCGCAAATCTGCTTTTTGATATAATATTCTGATATGATATCACATTAATTTATATGTAAAAATTATTTTATTTTTATTTTTTAAAACTACTTGTACTCCTACTTAGTTTACATAATCCGTGTTACATTATATATGCTTTTATATAATAACTCGGCACTCGACCTTAACTTTTACTCAAGTTCTTCAAAGGGCACACCTATGAAACAAACTTTCCGTGTCGCAAAATGCGTCGCGATTTATCTATCATGTCATTAATTTTCTAAACCGCCAAGAGTGAAAACAACAGGACGTTAGATTCTTATCTATCTCCTTTTTCTTCTCTCTTTCACGTGCACGAATATTATTTATATCGGCAGAGAGGAAAGGGAAGGGTTGAAATCAATGGCGAGAGAGAGAGAGAGAGAGAGAGAGAGAAAAAAAGAGGATCGATAATCGTCAACTACAATCGCCAGGTAACTCACTCCGGGCATTATTTTGCCGTCGACGTCTCTCATGATGGCGTCCCATGATTCCGGTTTAAGAGGCGCTTCTTTTGGGATCAAATGTCTCAAATAGCCAGGATCGACGTTCGCCGTCACCCTCCTGCCCTCCAGCGTGCGAATGTACTCGCAGATGTATTCGATCATCTCCTTACCGCGCACACGGAATTCATCGATGTTCATGATGTCAAAATAAAACCCCCACCGGCTGAAAAGTAATGATTTTTGTGAAGAAATGCGTGTCTCAAAGCACGATTGCTCGATTGCTACGTCGTGACTTTTTTTTTAATGTTTTCATCAATGCGCCTATTATCCTCTTATATTTGTTTCAGAAAAAGATCAATTCTTCCGTGCTTTTGCGAGGATTCTTCGCGGCGTATTAATTCTTTCGAGCAAAAGGAAATATGCTATCGGCGAATACATCTAATAATAATCCGTGAAAGTATTATGAAAGTAACGTCGCGGAATGCTCGCGCATTGAATTAATTACACACGAGGTACCACATCATAAATATTACAGAAACAAAAACAAAGGCCATATAAATTCTGCTAATTTTATGTATTTATTATTCCAGAAATTTCTGTGATCCTAAAACGTAAAGTGTAAGCGTACATTTATTCTGTCGTAGACAGTTTTTATTATCATCATTAATTCACATTTTTAATAAATAAATGTTTCTTTGATTTTTTTATATAACAAATATGGATTTCAAGATGCAATTTTTAAAGAACCGAGACAAAGAGCGAGTGGAGCGAACGAAATCGTTGAAGAATATAACTCCATATTTCCTTTTTGCTACCGTCTGAAAAATCGCTATACTTTGGCGGGAAAAGTCGATTCTTTATACTAAATCTTTTTACGTTAGCAAATACAGATTTTTAAAGCCCGACTTTTTTATAGTCGCAAAAGTTATGTCGCTTCTTTTTGAAAAAAATCAGGACATCGGTTGGCGAAAACGACGACGTTGAAGGGTCTCGACGAACAAGTCGTTGATTTCACTCACGTTTTGTTTCCGCTACCGCTCGAGAAATCGCTCCACTTTGGCGGAAAATCGACCCTCTCAGTCGCGCGAACTTTTCGTTCCCGTAACTCGAGTGCCGCGCGGTTTTTTCTCGCACGTGTCGAACATTTGCCGCGAAGCACGTCAGACGAGAGACTAGTAGCGTCTGCCGAAGCGCCGGTCAGTTTTATGCGCGCTTCGACTCCATACATCCCTGCTATCACGCAGATAAAATTAATAACGTTTTAGAATGAAGCAAATGTGATCGCTCTAAAAAAGCAATTAAACCTAATTTTTTTTATCTATCTAATCTTTGCAGATCCATGCGAATTCTTAATTCCGGATCACCAATGTGAAACGTTGAATACAAACATTTCAACGTGAATATAATCTATGGATGAAATCTTAAAATTGAAGAAAAACAAATAACAAGAAAAAATTGATATTTCTATATCGTGTTACTACTAATTACGCAATTATAAAAAGAAAACGATAATTTTTTAATAGGTGAGACAAATATTATATAAATTGTATAAATTGAAATTAATTAATTAAACTTATTAAATACAAATTATATCCAATTATATAACACAATTATTATGAGTTTTCTTAAATTTTGCAAGCATTTAATCTTTTTTTGGTACACAATAATATATATTGTCATATTTAGTTACATAAACATATATACTTTTTGAACGAAATCTTTTTATGAATTTTTTTTAACTATACTGTCTATATGATAGGAATTATATATATATATATATATATATATATATATATATATTTCCGTTATCAGTGACATATGACGTTGAAGCTCATTATTATAAAACTGATTGAAACTAGCTATTCTTTTGCATATTCAATACTTTTAATAATGAAGCAAACGTGTACAAACAGTACCATTTTTATTATGTATGTCCTATGTAGGATCGATTCTTTTCCCAACGTGACATTTCTTAGATTAACGCGATAGAATGCGAAAATCCGCAAAAGCCAATATAACAAGACCAGCATCAATGGTTATGATGTTGCTATATAGCAGAGGGTCGCCGTTTGAATAAACGCCTCATACACAGTGTGCCGTGTTGCGCGCATAGGGGGTAAGTTCTCCCCCATCTGCCCCTTTCGTCTCTTCACTGTTTTATTAATAGACATTTACTCTTCACCTACATTTACAACACACCCTGTGGAAGCGGTGACAGGTCACCGGTCAATCTTCGTAATACACACACACATACATCGATCACTGCTCGTTTTCTCATCGCCACCTTCACGCATGATCTACTCGCATCCGCCGTTTTTCGAATTGGATCCCTCCCATTGGATCCCGGTAGAGCTTCGATGCTCGTGAACGCGTGAGAAGTAATTAAACTGAGTTCGGTGTTGGTCGATGGCTGGCCTTTTTGCGCGTGTATTATAATGGCGATTTCGACGAAATTAGCGAACCTGAAATCACCGATATACACGGACTGTCACAGATTCACCCACTAAATGCCCACGTTTCGCATACGACTTCTTTAACTTTCTGAAATCGATATTTTTTTGACAAAACAATACATTGAATTTTTCAATTATAAGTGAACAAGAATTTTTTTTTTAATTAGCGAAAATTAAAAAAAAAATATTTCATTTTTATTACGATAAAATTTTTTGTCATAAGTGAAATTATTAAATTTTATCTTGTAATATCATTAATTTCTTCCAAACTGTTTTAGCCGATTGATTATCTCCAGTAATTTTTTTTTGCATGTATATATATATATATATATATATATATATATATATGATGAATGATACATATTATACATTTATTTTTGTTCAAATTTATCTTATTTAAAGTCATATTACGTTATATGGATACTTAACTTTTTTCAAATTTTTTATACATTCAAGAATTTTGTCATAAGACACACTCAAAAAATTAAAAATTTTTTTTCTAAGATAAAGGATATTGTAAGACATTATAAATATTTTGAATGTTTCTTAGAATTTACATTATTTGAGGATTTAAAAAAAATGACACAATTGAGACTACAATGTATTTAATTTCTTATCGATTCAAATATATCACGGAGATTTCGGCGACATCTCATTGATTGTATCTTTCGATGAGCAATTTCGCGCAGAGTTTATTCTTCATTTAAGCCCATTTTAGCCCCTTTATTTATAATTGGCGACAGAATTCGAGACAACATTCTATGTATAATTTGATACATCGTGCAATATGGATAATATAATATATTTGCAGAATCAAAATCATGTAAGATTGAAGTACATAATTTTTTTCATGGACATATAAAAAAAAATGCGCGCTAAAGTTTATACAATAAACTGACAGAAGTAATCGTAATTCACTATTTATAATTTTAATTATGCAGTTTGCGATAGGAATTGACATCCCGAGAAGACAGATAATAAAAAAAAATTAATAATTCTTGCAATTTGATTCAAAATGATCTATATCCTCATGTATAATCCGAGATTAGTTTTAACATGAGACTTTTTTCTTCTAATTATATTTACAATTCTATACATAAAATTATAGAAAGAATTATTGTCTTCCCAAATTGTATGTAAGCTGTTTAAGGTGGGCTATCGAGATTGTCGGCAGTTTCTCAGTTCCCAATATAGTCTTATTGTTAGCTAGCGGATTTCTTTTCCATCTTTTTGAAGCGCGTAAAGAATCATCCGTCATGATCGACATACGCATTTAGAAGAAGAACTCTTCGCGAAGAAAGAAAGGATTGATGTGAAACAGATTACGCCCGGCCATTGGGCGACCTGCCACGCGAGGGCGAAGCGGATGGGGACGGATCCGGACTGCATCCGTTACTGCTACCGCGACGACTTCCGGTACCGCCAGCCTTCAGACGCACCATAGTGTCCAAGTGGCGAAATCTGTACACGCAGAATTCAAAAAGATGTGATAAAGATATATAATAAAACATTAGATAATATATTAAAAATAATCGATATAGTAATCGATAATCGATAAAATCTCCCGCAAAATTTTTGCCGTTATTATCTCTCGCTTTTATCAAAATGATCTCCTTAAAATTAAAATAAGAAACAAGTAGAAGTTACTATATCTGATGGAAAAGAAAAGTCAATTGAATGCAACAGTCTAAACATAGATAATGTCACACTTCGAACTCTATTCCGTAATGGACTTGTATTTTCAATGGAGTCAAATGTCATTATAGTAACGGTCGATATAATAGCGACGATAACAGGAAAAACACTATTTGTCCTGATGTATAATAGCAGTAGACAAGATATCGATACCGGAAAATGGAGTATTATATTGCATTGCATTACCGTTTATATAATAATGCACTGTTTTTAGCGTTACATTTGTGACAAGATTTTTGAAATGTGGAAAAAAAATAGATTTTAATATTATTTTATTCAATTGTAGAATTTATATAACGAGAAAGAGAAAAAATATACCTAAGTGATAATTCACTGGTATCAGCGGCTTCTTTTGCCTGCATGAGATAAGCAAGCGGCCAGGATATCCAAGATTTTCTAAACGTAAAAGAACTTTAATATATTTCTTTTGATTATACATATATGATTAGTGAATTTTAGCAAATCACATATAATAAAAAATTATTATAATCATCTTACGTTCCGGATTGAGTGTTTGATCCGATACCGCCGATCGTTGCCTGCGTGTCGAGTTTAGCTCCTGTTCTGTTCGGAGTCTTTGTGAAGCCTGGCTGAATCGCAGGATCAGATACCATACGCACGAAGAAGGATCTTCGTTGCTCCAAGGTGGCCTTTCTCTTCTTTTCGCGAATGTCCGCCAGCTCATCCATTACGTCCTGATGTATAAACACGCAGTGATAGAGATACGCAAAAAATTTTATAATATATATATATATATATATATATATATATATATATATATATATAATATTCATATATATATAATATATATGAAAGTATTAAATTATATAAGTAAATTATATTTCAACTTACGTTGAATTCCAATAATTCGGATAGATAGTCCGTTATAATGCTCCATGCTATGTCTTAAACATTGTGGAATTAATTCAAGATATTAATTCAAGAACGTTGTATGCATTTTTTGAAACGGAAAATGTAACAAAATCCAGAAAATAATTATATAAATAATAATTTGAGCATTATTACTATACTTTCTTTCAGCATTTTCACACAATTATCAATAAAATACAGTTTCCAAAGAAAATTTTATTTAGAGAACTTTGAAGATTAAATGTCTTCAACAAAGAAACCAAAAAGATGAATGTAAAATTAAATACGAGTAAAAATAATTTACCAACATCTCTGGCAGTTGCATTAGGTGCAGTGAGCGCGAAACGTATCGTGTAACGTTGATTTACTCGCGCCGGGATCATATGTATCTTTCCCGAATCATTAATGGTGCTCAATAATTTCTGATTCAGTTTATCGCTGCCTTTAGCGCGGAAACATACCAAGCCCAGCTATAATGAACATAATATATAAACGTGAATGATGTATGAATGTAACGAATACAGTATATGATATTAAAGAAATATACTCTTACCACGACATCATTGCAAACTTCGAATCTAGAATCTTTTTTAACAAGTGTTTCGAATCTTTTAGCAAGTTTAACATGATTTCGGATATAGGCTTGCAGCCCAGATATACCATAACTTCTCATTACGAACCATAATTTTAATGAGCGGAATCGTCTACTCAACGCTATACTCCAGTGTCTGTAACAGTATATTTAATATTTTAAATTTGTCATAATCACTTAATTTTAACTAAAAAGATGTTATTATTAATCTAAAGTATTTATTAACATCCCATTGTGGATTAATATCTGCTAAAGATATCAGTTATATTTGATATGAAAGATATAATAATGACTAAATATTATGACATTAAAATTGATTATGTTAACGATCAACTTCAATAACGATACTTTGGAATGAGAAAAAATCACAATAAAGTAACTTTTTTTTTTCGAAAATGATTATGATATAATGATTATATTTCACCACATTACAATGGTGATACACTGGCACTTCTGCTAAATTAGTTGATTGTAATATCACCGATAGTCTATAGCTGTATCCGCGTGTGTGTGCTGGAGATATAACGGATCCACAACAAGCGCGCTGGTAAGCTTAAATCTGTCGCGAACCCAGAGACAGGAACAATCGAAATTTGTCAATAAGAATTTGTTAGTATTGGTATTGAAGGAATCGGCGTATTCGACGCCGACCATCAGATATTTCAATTCTGGACAGATGAAAGCGTTTCCGGCATAAGCGGCGTCTACGTGGAGCCAGATCTACAAAAGTAAGATTTTCAATTAAAAAGACGAATTAAACAATCAATAATAGCTAAATCTTTCCCACAAGTGTGATAATTTTATACGTACCCCTGGATATTTTTTACAAACCGGACCAATTTCCTTAAGATTATCGAAAGAACAACAAGCGGTTGTGCCGAGAGTCGTTGAGACAAAAAAAGGAACGTAGCCTTCAGCTACATCACTTTCGATCGCCTACCAATTAAACAGAGAACACATCAATAATGTGAAATAACGCAATTTTATGAAAGCAATTATTAAATCAATTATATGAAATTGGAGCGGAAAAGTATTGAAAATATTTATGAATTAATTTAATTAATATGACGTTAACATTACAATATATTTACATTGTTTAAATGTGTGGAATGTAATTAAAATAATATAATTGCATAAATTATATTATAATTAATTGAATTGCATTAACTTTTATTATCCCTAATTTTCTATAAATTATGTAAAATATTGTATCGTAATTAATTTATTTCTGTGTGTATGGATTTTTGGAAAATATTGTTACGATCTATTTATACGCACTTGTCGCAAGGTCTCCCCGCGAAGTACGCTCTTCTCGTCCGGCTCGAGGATACGCAGTTTCACGAAGGATATCATAGCATCCTTCTCGACAGAACTATGACTTTCCCGGCTGCAATATGCCATCAGCTTCCCAAGCAGCGCGGTTTCGTCTAAGTGTGCATGTGCGGGAGATTCCTTGAGTCTCGCAATTGCTTGTGCTCGTGCAGCCAGCATGCACACGAGGATGCATTCCGATGCCGAGCCCTGTGTACAGGATCATCCATAAAGCGTTTTCTCGGTAACAGCTTTTATACAGCTTATTATTTTGAATATTCTTACAATATTTCGCGCACCTGTATAACGCCTCCACCTTTACTGCCTTCGCTAAAGTACAGGAAATCCGTTGGCAATCCAATTGCCTTGCCTATAATTCAGAAGGATGATGCATTACTCCGTAAATTGATCGTTCAGAAAATCGGTCTGATAAAGCATTACAAAAGTAAATTACCGAACCAATCACAGACTATCGTCTCCAGTTCCGTGCAGGCCGGACTGGCCGCCTAAGACAAATAAGATTACATTTTGGGAACGATCAAGTAAATAATTGCAGGCGATCCGTCATTGCGAGATCAGATGAGAAATTGAGATTCGCAAGAAAATCGAATTGGTTTCAGATCGCCACTTTATCGCGTATACCGAGTCAAGTCACTCGATTCGTCTAATTTTAACTTTGCTTAGTATTATATATATTATATATGTATATATATATATATATATATATATATATATATATATATATATATAATATACACATACATAGCTTCTTAGACTACTCGGTAAGATTTCTCACTCACCCAAGAAAATCCAATGCAGCCTATGGCATCCGATAGCATATCACCGAGAATAGAGGGAAAGGAATTTCCCGCCGGGAAGTAGGCGTGGAACCTTGGATGCTGCCAATGTGTAATCTGGAAGACAATTTATTTGCCTCGTAGATGTCTCCCCCATTTTCTCTTATAGAAAATTTTTATACGCAACAAAATCTTGAAATACTCTTCTCTTATTAATATGAAAATCACAATATCCAATTTTGATAACTTAATATTTAATATAAAGTAAAATAAAATAAGAAAAAAATTAATCAATTTACTTTTATAAACTATTCTGATTGAAATTGAATATCATCATAGTTTGATTATTTTAGAATATTTCCGATAGCCATAACTTAATTTTCATTCCTTCCAAATCTTGCTAATACTCACGCCCGGCATAATCTTCGATTCCACGTCCTTCATGATCTCATCCCATGACTCCGGATCATTCGGCGGTCCTGATGGCAATAGAGGCCTAAGGTAGCCAGGACCGACGTCTGGCGTGACTCTTCTAGTATGAATATTGCTCATGAAATCGCAGATGTAATCTACCATTTCCTTACCACGGACGCGGAATTCTTCGATATTCATGATGACTTTAGCTCACAATATTAATTGTAAGTGGAGAAACTGACAAATCAAAGCCAAAGTGTTAGTAGTCTATTGCTGTTATTATTCACAAGCTCAATTCGATGATGAATTATTATTGACATAATTATTTTATTTATGATATTTTTCGCAATGACGTTAAATTTTTCTTTCTTTTATATTAATAATATAAATTTAACACCTTACAGAAAAATATTTTTAAGCAGCTTATTTTTTTCAAATATTTCCTGTTTCTGATCTTATTAATTTTGTAGCATTTTTCTTATCTAAATTTTATTATATAAATTCTTGTGTAACTACTTATCGATAATGCTTCTTCAAAGTCTAATTTTATCATAATATATACATACATATATATAGAAAAGATTGTATTTCTCTTTTCTTCTTCCTTTTTTCATTATTTTTATTATTTTTCTCTGTAAATAAGGGAAAATCGAAATCCCACTAAAAAAACCTCACAGAAGTAAAAACAATGCGCCAAGTATATAAAAATATTTCAAATATAAAAGAATATTCCAACTGCTACATAACAGAAAGTTTGAAAAAATAAAAACAGATATGAGATTAATACAATTAGTGCCAAGCATAGTAAATTATATATATGGTACTATCAGTTCATAATGGAAATGAAAAAAACTAAATGAATTAGATTGCGTTTAATTTCATAAAGCACTTTTTACACGATGTATAGTTTAAAAAATTTTTACGTAAATTCTAAGTCGCATAAACGATCTTCAGATCGAAGTAAAATATGAAAATTTGGCGCAGGACATATTTAAACTCAAATTTATATCTTATGATATATGAAATTTTTTTATTATACTTGGAATTCATTTGATTATATTTTTTTTGCATAAAAATTATTATGACTACACTAATCTTATTCTGATCGCAATCGAAAGCTTGCATTCATATTGTATCAGAAAAGTGCGGGTTAAATTTTTGATTACGGCTTTAATTTTTAAAGTATTTTAATTGAAAGTTTATTAAGTGTAAAACTCCGGATAAGTTATTGATAACGCCTCGATATAATGCAGCGATTCTTAATGGTTGGATCCAATTTTTTTTATATACTTGGTGTCGCGACATTCGCGTTGCTTGATTCGTTTAGAAAATATTGTTGCTAAAAAAGGATCTAGTATTTTGTAACATATAATTTGAAAAAAATGGTTTTTTCAATAACGACTATTATTATTAGAGACAAAAAATAATAGTATTATAACTTTTACTGCTATGATATATTAATTACATTTTAATGTTTAATTTAATACATTTTTGCTTTATATATATTAGCCTACATATCTTACTAACGCTAAATTATTTTATTACACTTGCTACAATGTAATTTTTTTACAATCTAGCTAATACAAAAGAATATTTCTTTATATAAATAAGAAGATTACTAATCAATTATTTATTGATTAGTGATCTTCTTATCTAACTGCATCGCGACACTCCTACATTTGTAATTTAATGTATTCGAATTTTTTTTCCAAGATGGCAAAATCATAGTGCAAACAAATTAAGCGTTTAAGATGCGGCCTTTGCAATCTGATCACTTAGCGATTTAAGAAAAAATCGAGACAATATCTTGACACTTTCATTTTTACATGTTCGCACAAATCTTCTTATAATAGTTATGTATTTATCGATCTAGCAATTTCAAGTTGAAAATGATTAATTAATATTTTTTCACAATAAATCGCTCTCGCAACTGTCACATTCGCGCACTCAAGATCTCAAAATTCGCGGTTGCCTCGTGTGTACGCGTTTTGCATTCTCCTACCTGTTGCTGATAGCAATGACGTGGTGATGCGATGTGATAGAATCAGGATTGATAAACCAACTCGAGCTTACGTGGTCGGATCGGATGACGACTGAACTGAACTGAACAATCCGGGATAGTTCGCTATCCACGGATATATGTCGGGGGCATCCAGGGCGCAAAATTCCATCGGCAAGTCCTGCGCAAACGCATCCTTCTTCGGCAGGACTTCTTCGCCATTTCATGAAAAGACGTGCGCCCCGTGTCGGTTTTCCACATCCGTCCCAATACAATTACGCATGTCGCTTACGTGTATGTGCTCCTTGGATTTAGTTAAAGATCATAAGGTCAAGTTACTCTCTGAAAGAATTTTTATACGAAAATTATGCGAAATTACTTGCAGAGGGATTAAACGAGCTGCATGTACAAAAAGAAGAGGAAATATTACCTTTTTTCATAGTTTTATGAAATATTTTGCAATAATTATTTCACCAAAGGCGCGAAGAGGTAGATGATAAAACATAGAGAAACTTTACTATGTTTTCAATTTTTTTATTTTAATCACAGATTATACTTTTATAATGGATATGTAATATATAACTTTATATGAAAAATATAAAAAATAATAAATGTAATGTAAAAGATATTTCATACTTATTAGCAACAAGTAGAATTAATATTATAAACATTTTTTTTTAATAAAAATACATTTTTATTTCTTCTCAAAGAATTTGTATCGAACGTAAATAATATATACAAATATTTGTTCTTTTTTTTAAGATTTCTCTCATCATTAATTTATTATTAACTTTATGGTTTTAGCAATGCAAATATGAAATATTTAAAAATTTTTGGAAGGATATTAACAAAAATGAAATGATAAAAATCAAAGAATATTGTTGGGGAACGATTGAGCTTTTTATGATAAAGAATCTTCTGCGATGTAATAAAGTCGGAAATACTTATATAATCGTTCGATTTGTTCCGATTGCTCTCTTTTAACGGAAAAATTTCTGAAAATTGGTGACGGAGACTAATCCATCTATTTAAGATATCCAGTGAAAAAACACTAGGTGACCTTTTAAACAAATTCTTTAATCAATTTAATGCCATTTTATTCTCGATAAAAAATATTGAAAGAATTCATTACTTATCTCGTTTAGCTTCTGAATCCTTAACGTTATATATGCCTCTTCAAATTAAAATCTTAGAACAAAAATCAATTTGATATTAACTTAAAAGATATAATTTTATTATACATATAATTTTATATTATAATTTAATTGAATTTGAAAATACTTTTGAAAAAAACTCTCATATACACACTAATTATTCAGAAACTAGACAGAAAATTTTGATCGCGAAAAAATTAGTTTTAATTCGGCCAAAGGATCTGCGATTTATCAGCGAGATCTATGATAATGCAAGACACCCAGTACAGACGCCTCGTTCACTCGAGTAAATTGGATGCTAGCATTCTCGTGGTTTATTAAGATGGAAAAAAGGAGGTAACGTAGGCATCGTTAAGAGAGTGCCAGTCGCAGAAGACGCCAACTGATTCTCACTTAGAGGAAACCGAGAGCGAAGTACGCGAGATCTTCGGAAAACCCTTGACCTCTCTTGCCTTTCTCGTGTTAAAGACTCCGTGGGCTCAAGTTATCGCGCTATCTTTCGAAAAGCAAACGATTCGAATCATTATCGATATAAAATCCCTCATATTCCATACTACTGAAATTAGCTGCCGTGATGATAGCGGCATTCGCCGAGTCAATTTGCGTGGTAATTATAGCTCGAGGAAAGTTAAGCGGTTCGAACGGTAATTTAGAAGCATTACAGAGTATTCGTCGATTACGACGAAACGATCCATAATACGGCGAAATTGATGATAACGGAATTGATAAATACTTTTTAGTGTCGATCACGATTATACCCTTAATGTAACAATTGAATTATATTAGAAATATATTTTCCCAAAAAAGTTGCTATTATTTTTCTCTCTTTTTCTTCTTTTTTTTTCTGAAAATACTAATGCAAAACATTTCTGTACAAAATTTAATATAATAAAAAAAAAAATTTAACATGCTATAAATTAATATGTACTGATTTTTGCGAGAAAATTCTCTATGAATGAAAACCTTTATTATTGTTTAATTTTTTAAAAACTTTGTTTATGAAGTCTTGATTCATAGCATTCATTGAATAGATACACTCTAAATTGGTCATTTAATGGATATACTTCAGCATATTTATTTAGGTCACCAATTAACGCGAATTCTAGTTAATTGAATTTTCTTCGTCCACGTTTATATTACATGACATCTCAATTTAGAAAGAGGCTATCATTAACTCGGAATTAATTAACTCGAATTGTACAAGGCACAGATCGTTTCTTGAAATGAACATACCTTTTATAATATGTACAATTATAGAAAAAATCAAAAATAATTTTTTAAATAAGAATAAAGTCTTTCATATAGGAAATAATTAAATAATTTAATTTATATTTGAAATATATGAAACAAGCATTGTTTTTACATTCACCATTTCTTCATTAATAAGTTTAAAAGCGACAACTCATCGAAATTCTACGAGGGGAAGCATGTTCGATATGCAATTTCAAAGGGTACGTGACGCATTACATGGGTCAATTTTCTCTGGAGGGGTACAACGAACCCCGGACCAGTGATCGCGGGCCAACGACAGGGAGTCAGACCTTTTGCTCACGCCCTTCAGGGATAAAAACCTTCATAATGCTGGAATGTTAGAGCGGGAAAGAGGGAAGTGTGCCCCGACCAGCGGGGGTGCTTAATAATGCAATATGGCGTCGGGGCGTTGCGACGCTATGCGGACTATGTCACGCATACCACGATCATTCATATACGCCTACACTTTGAAAAGCCTCTCGCAACCCCTCATCTTGCTCCTTCCCCCCCTTTTCCCGCCCTGCCCTCTTTCCCTCATCGCTGCTGATTTTCTCTGTGGGAACGAGGCTTCACCAACGCCGGGATCGGCGTATATCGTCGGCAATCGAATGTTGATTGGAAAATATTGATGGGATTTTCCATCCGGCGATCTCTCTTTCTCTCCAACGTCGGAGAAGACGCTTTTTCCATCGCGGTATGCTCAGGAATTCCGATGATATATATATATATCCCAAAAGCCGAGATATATCTTTTCTTTTTCGATGTCACTTTGGTATCGTTAATATTAATTGGCGAGAATCATGTCCGAATACAAAGTGATGAAGTGGAAAGCGATGTCAATCATATGAATGAGGAATGATACAACTATTAAAAAATTCATAAATATCACTTTTTGAAGGAGTGCGCTAAATAACAATATTACTTCAATTTTTTCTCATTGGTAATTACAAGATAACATAATTTTCAATTTAAATATATGCCGAACTCTCTCTTTTCTCATTTGAATCAATTTTTAAATACACACAATGTATAATATAAATATCAATAATAATACATAAACAATTTACTTAAATTTACATAATATAATAAATTCATTTTATTTAAAATTTTATGTTATTATATTTTAAATGGTTTATGTTATTATATTTTAATATATATTTTAAATTATAATATTTTAAATTATATTTTAAATTATATTTTAAAATGTAGCTATAAAGAGAGATAATTTCTTGTTTACATTTCGCTTGTTAGAGAACATTTGTTTTAAATGTATAATAATTGACTAATATATTTTCTATTTGTTCTATAATATCGTCTTTTTATGTGAGATTTGCTTTATAATAATAAAGCCTTCTTGATAGAGATTTAGCTTAATAATAGAAATATGTTTATTATTTTTATAACAAACAGCAATTTTGTATGATTAATTTTCACATTATTTTATCGTATGTACATTTTTGTTAAACATTGAAATTTCTTTGATTATAACTTAACATTCTTTACAATATCAAGCTTCATTTGATATTAAATTTTCTAATAAAAAAGTTATAGTTATAGTTATATTCTCTTAGCGCTATTCTGATAATTATCTATATTAATTTGATATAATTACATGCAATAAATTTATTTTACTGGATATTTTACATTATTATTATATTTGATAAATAATTATAGTTTATCATAATGATACCCTGTTTCCCAAACACAAAAAATTGCTTATTAGATACGGATATACTAAAATCTGGAAATAGATCTTCCAGCGTTCTCCGACATGTATCCTCTTATGTCTTATCATTGCGAGCGCGGAAACTTCGGATAAACGTCACAATCGGCAAAATATTTCTGCATGCGACTGTACAAGGTCGTTCTAAGTTCCATGAATGGTTCTGAATGGCACGCCAGCAAAGCTGCGATGCTTGTGACTGAACCCATGACCTACTGGCAGACAGAAGAGAGATAGAGAGAGAGACGCAATGTCTAAACATCGCCGGCTTCGATTTCCAGAACAGCTCAACTATTTCTGAAATTGCACCCTCCAACTAATGCTGACCTTATTTAACAAAAAAAAAAAACTTGTCTCGCGCCTCTGTTATGCCAAAATCTATTTTAAATTGCAATGATACATTTTGTTGTCACATCGTACATATAGGACTTTTATGAAAATCTATGAATCTCTTTCCCTAATCTATGAATCCCTTTCTGGAATTTCATTCCGGGATCGATTTTTTTTCTTACTGTGTAAATATACATGGACGATTATTTACTTTTTACAGCTTCTTTTATCTTTAATATAATATAATTTAGTAATAGAAATTTTAATTAAAATTCTTTTAAAATGAAGTTTAATTCTATTTAATGTAGATAAAGTTCGGTCGATGTATATAATATGTTCATTCTCTTCAACTAATATTAATTGATTGTCCTTTAATCAATTAGAAATAATATATTATAGATCAGTGTTACACATATCGCGCGTGCTTAACGAATAAGAAATATAAGAATTGATTCTTATTTTTTTTTTATGCTTTAGATGGGAAGATCAAAGTTGAAGAAAAGACTAAAGCGAGAAGAAGAATCGACAGAAGAGCCGACAAATACGAAAGTACCAATAGATAATTTACCAAAAAAATTCCTCTGGATGCACGTAAGTCCTCAAATCCTTCAGAGTTATGAAATTAATAGTTTTATTCACGAAATATATTTTAAAAGGTGAAGAACGGTACAAAGATCAGAAAAGTCCTTGATTACGCGTTGAAGGAATTCCCCAATCATAATAGCATTGTCTGGACCGGAATCGGACAAGGTATTGCAAAAGCCATTTCTTGTGCGGAACTCTTCAAGAGGAAGCACGAGGGCCTCCACCAAGTCACAAAATTATGTTACATCGAGTAAGTTTATTAAAACAGATATCAATAGGTGCAATATCAATGTTCAACTATCATTATAATTCTAGACCGGAAAAAGAGGACGTAACTATCGAGATTAAGCAAATACCGGAAATTCATATCTTATTAACTAAGGATATTAAGGACACAACTGAGCTTGGGTGAGACATATTTTAAATTAAACATTAAAGTATGTGTGTATAATTTTCTAGATTTTGTCAAAAAAATTATACATTTGCATCATAATTTATCTGAAAATTTAATAATTTACTTTTGACTTTAGATATCAAGCGCCTGACGATTGTGGAAAATTTCCAGAGAAGGAAGATGCATTGGCATCGAAATCAACAAAAGACATTGGCAATGTGTCTTGCAGCAACATTGAGCAATTAGGGATAAAAAAGCTACACATCGGACAGAAAAGGAAGAAGATTAATAATGCGAAATTATCCTCGAAAAAAAGTAGAAAAAATATATCTTGATATTTATGTGCGATAACATATTAATATATTATATTTAAAGAAAGATTTAGATGTTATAATTTTAAATATTAGAAATATATACAGATCCAAAAAGAATTTACAATTTATAATTTATAGAACATTTTTACATCCGATCTTAATAAGATCTTGATAGACTTAGATAACTGGCTTTACAAAAAATTTTAATATGGTTGAAGTATTAATACCTATTTCTTTTTAATTTTATAATTTCCCACAATTTTTTCGCTTACAGTTCGAATTATCTCTCGTTTTAAATATAGAAAGTAAAACTAAAAAAGTACAGATCTCCACGTTTACAATTTTTGATAAATACTATTATTGTTTCCTTCTGATAACAATTTCAGAAGAAAAATGACAAAAGTCGTATGTAGAAAGTTTATTTTCTATCAGTACATAAACAAATTTTCACAGGACAATCACATGTTATGTATATATATGTATATTTATATATATATTCCTGTTATGTATTGATTCTTCACATCACACCATATTCATTAATAGATTATAATTCGAACTTTTGTACTTACAAATTTTATGTACAGTGCTACAATATCCTGATTACATCAGATAAGAAAAGAAATCTATGTCACAATGCATAATTTGTCAGAGCCCAGTGTCTCTTGTTTAGAATCTCATTAGTAGTGTATAGAGCAGTACAATTTTCACATCACATCATACATCAGTATGTCAAATGTGAATTACAATTTAATTTTTCATGCAAACTCCTATAATACTATTTTACAATATATAATAAAAGAATCTCATAACGAAGGCGTGTGTATGTGCTGCTTTTATAAAAGAAGAGTTACTTTATTCGTCACGCTATCATCACGTCCTCATTTTCTGTTTACTATCGTAAGATCTGATTTTGTAATCGCTATTTTTTCAATTTAAAAGAACCTACTGTTACTCATTTAAAAAAACGATTCATGCTATTTTTCATGTTAATTTTATAACGATATGTTATTTTGAAATCTTAATGAATTGGCAAATCACCAATCTATTCTTTCAACTTTCTATTTCTTTTTTTTATCATAACTTTGACTTAGCTTTATGCTTTAACATACATAAAATGAGTATTTTGTCCAAAAATTTCATCGACAACGGAATAGGAAAGTTTAACATTCTGCGATTGATATTTGCTATATGGTATATATATATATATATATATATGTAATAACAAATATTTTTCTCTATACCATATTTATCGTTATTTGCTCAAACAATGCATTTTACAAAGATCAACTACGTAATGTGGATTATTATGCTCACTTTAATATGATTCTCATATAATAATGTGTAAAATTGTTTATATAAATTCACATTCTTGTTGCAAATCGATAACAAACGCAGTTCGAGATTTCCAATTTATTGGAAATTTTTTTGCAAATGAATCTTGTTTTACCAAACCATTTCAATATTTATATCACTTCTCAAAGCTGAATTTGTTGCTTTATTATAGGTAGAGTAAAAATAATTATGTAATTAATATAATTTGATTCTCTTTTTTATACTAAAAGATTTTAACGTTTCTCTTACAAAACGCATTATTTTTACATATAATTAATGATAAATAAAATTGTACAAATATAATAGAATTTTAACAGAATCGCAATAAAAATTTTGTTTATACATACAGAATGTTTATAAACAATTATATATATATATATATATATATATATATATATATATATATATACACATATACTAATTTATACTACTAAGTGTAAATCAGTTATACAATATATTTTTTTTTATTATAAGGTATTTAGCATATAAAGACACTACATTTTTACAAAAAAAAAAAAAGTACAATTATTACATTCAAAACATAGAGATATGAGAAACACTTTTCCCAGTGTCTAATAACTTCAATAGCTTAAGGTTAAAAGTTTATAATATATATTCTACTATTACCAATATAATTATAAAAAGTGTTTAATAAGATTAAATTACTGTATATAGTATGCTTTACGAAATTTGATTTTTTTTTAAATGAATTTCTTATGCTGTCTTAAAATACTGCTCAGATCTTAGACATTGAAAAATAAATATAAATAAATATAAAGATTTGATTTGCCAAAATATGGAAAATACTCTGTATATTTCAATAATTGCATAATTATTGATATAACAATCATTGAAAATAGTTTCTATTTAATCTAATCATATTGGAGACAGATAAAAGATTATAACAAATTTATGCTATTTAAATATGAACAAATTTACTGACCTTATTCCAAGACCTTTGTCATATATATATATTTGTCATAAAGTATTAATGTTTCGTGGATATTAGCGATTTTTCCTACTAGATCTGGCAATTTGACTTTGAACAATATGATCGCAATGTTAAGTCCTATGCTTCGCTTTCCGTTGTGCCATCACCTTCCATAATAGGTACTATTAAATTGTCCTTTGACATCAGATTATATTTTGTCACAAATGAGGTAAATCTGTAACAAAGCAGAACAACTTATCTTTTCATCGTATAATATAATATATATTGGTTGTATAAAAATATTAATGGATTGCATTTATTACCTGCGGCAAAGAAAAGTCTCATTTTCGAATTCATCAAATATTGTTCTATGATGAAAGTATGCATGTGAGAAGATTCTGTAAACCCTACGGCAGACAGAACCAAGTTTTGCTACAGAAGATTCTTTAATACTTATTCTGAAAGAGAAATTCACATATCACAACCTGATTAGAAATTTTATATAGGAAAATTTATTTAGGAATAAATTTTGTATAGTTTAAATGAGACATAAATAAAATTGCCTGCTGGGAAAATATTTGTTGCTGTTCAGTAGACATGCTGCTCCATCCAGTGTGTGCCGAGTATAATCAATCGCAGGACATTCTTTAGGAGTTTTATGTGCAGCACATAAAAATATCCATTGCTCCGTAGCTGTCATCTGTGTACATGTTTCAGGATGACATTCTTCTTGTAATCTCACTGCCAAACCATTAAGCTCCATGCAAAACTGTCTGAGATGTTCATATTTCCATACTCCTTCATCATTAGCTTCTGGCATATTAAGTATTAAATCAATGTTAGATGGATCCCTTCTGATCATTTGTTGAATATATTGTTGCACAGCTAAGGTGCTATCCATTTCTTCAAATGGTTCATCAGGCCACCTGCTAAAGTCCTAGAACAAGATAAAACTTTGAATATATAAGCTTGATAAAAATAATTAAACTACGTCAATGTTTTTAATAATCAATATTCTTTGCTATATAGGTCGTCATGATGTAAAAATAGATTATATTGTATAAAACAATAAATAAACAACTCTATGATTTTACACCAATTTTTAAGTCAACGAAAAATGTCAAAAGCGCGATAAACGGTTTGTATCGTTCTAAAAACGATAAAAATATAATATATAAAATTTTATACAAACGTATTTCGCACGAATAAAATAAATAATGATATATTTTTCTCATGCTTTGGTGGAGATTGAGAAAATATGTCACAATCATATAATCGTAAAAATATCTTACAAAGAATATTTATATAAATGCAGGCGATGAGAAGATGACAATTATATTATTCTCGGAATATAAACAATGTCTTAGTTTATCTCGTATAGTTCATTGATTTTCATCGGGAAAGTGTCAAAGGAGGGAGGAAATGTTAGAAAATCTATGAAGATATGGTCGGTGTAACGCGGATTCTAGTAATCTGAAAGATCGCTTCGTGGATGCGAGTACATTTCTTTAACGAAATTAATAACCTCTGCTTTCGTTCCAGGTCTGTTTCTTCGCAAAATCGTAGGTCCATCCGCCATCTTCATCTTGCCAGTTGTTGCACTTGACTGACCGGTATGCACGCTCACGCTCGATTAGCAAGGAGATGGGAGATGAGATGACCGCTCCACTCCGAAGTTCTCGTCGATTGTCGATGATGCACCGCGAACGCAAATCTTGTTTCGTTCCACCCTAGAAAAGACGAATCAAGTCTGAAAGTTGCCTAGATTGTTTTCTCTAGAAGAATTATTCATACGCATTATGCCATCTATGTGAAGTTTATAAAGCTATAAATTTCAAAAATTTTGCGCCATTTTTTAAATTTGCTTTTGAATATCTTGTCAACAACTTGCACAATCATTATACAGTTATTTCATCGGAAATCTTTAAATTATATCCATCTAATATTCACGTATATTCAAATTTTAAAAGTCGAGTTTTAATAGAAATCTCGACTTTTAAAATTTGAATCACAGCAATTTATATTTTAGTGTTCAACAAAGTTACAAGTTTCAAAAAGTTTTATATAAGTTATAAATACATAAAAAAAACAGATAAAACAATTATAAATATTTTCTTTACATTGTATTTACAAAAATATTTATTTTCTTTTAGCATATTATATAAAAGTCTATAAATTAACATTTCTTATTATATTATTCATTTGACAAAGTTCTTTCATTGTTTGCTTGATCTTCAATATATGTTCTTGTCACCACACACTTTGTCATATGACAATTACATGGAATTTCATGCTCTACTTCCTCTGCGTCCAACAAATTTAGTTCTATATTGTAACGCCTTGGATTTGATATGTCTCTTTTTAATTGCAATTTAAAGGCGATAGGTTCATTTTTTATCACCTCTATATCTTCAGGTAGAACAATTGCAGTTTGTTTCCAATGTGTTGCCTCATCATGAGGTGATGTAGATAGTTCTGAACCATCTGGGAATTCGACTGCAAACCAAATGCATATCCCTTGATAATTCCCATCCTTCTCACATACTGATACATAATCTTCTCCAGCTAATAGATTTACTTCCTCTACAGAGATGCAATTTAAATCCAGCCAAGTAAGCAATTTTCCTTCTGCCAAAAGATTATCTTGATTTAAAAGTAGCACTTCTGGTTTCATTGATTTAATTTTTCTGTACTCTTTTCCGATACATCTAAATAAAAATTGAGTATATATTGTTAAGTAAATATAATTTTTGAAATCATAAATATAAAAAAGAAAATAAAAAAGAAAAAGAAAGAAGTAAATATATTATCTTTTAAGATTAAGAAATTAGATGTATGTATGGTACCATTACTTGTTATCTCTTTTTTATTTAAGAATAATACGTAATTACCTCATATTGACTCCACATACATTATCCCAAAATTCATACATAGATGGTAACTGGCATGGTGAAGCATACAATTTTGCTATGGATGGAAATAACAAACCATCCTCTCGTAAGAAATTATCTCTAGCAAAAAGTACAGAATCTAACATTCCTTCATGTACCAAATAAAAACCCATCCATTCGGAAACAATTATATCTACTTTCTCCAAACTGTCTGGATGGATATCCTCTACCTTACTGTGAATTACTACAACTGTATCTTGTATATTGTTTTCAATCAACACTTGCTCAATAGTTTTTGCCAACATACTTGCTTCTACTGCATATACTTTTTTTGCACCAATTTGAGCACAAAAAATTGATAATATACCTACAAAAAAATATACATATGATCATAATACATAATATGAATATAATATATCGAGAAAAGATATATATAATATATAAAATATATTTTTAATAGTCAATATATATAATTGATTATAAACAAAAATTTAATAAGTTAATAAACTTACCTAAGCCAGCACCAACATCCATCACTACTTTGCCCTGAAATTCTTTTTTCATATTAAAAATAGCATTCTTGTATGTTAAAACACGTGTTTTGTCACTTAGCATTAAGTGATGAATCTAAAAATACATTTAATAAACATATACACATAAAATGAGCAAGTAACTGAATATGTATATATATACTTACATCGAGTTCTTCATAGCTCTCAAAATATTGATCCATGATTTATTGATACAGATAATCTAAATAAAAATTATATATAAAATAATCCGCACTTTTCTTCTTTTAATGTATTTATTTATTTAATCTTTGCTTTTCTTATTTGATATTTGAAAAGATATATAAATCACATATATATTTTAAACATTAAGAGCATATAATTACGTGGATGATATCTCATCTAACCTACTTCTTCAGTGTTTCTCAATATCGGTGAAATTCATGATTTAACATTGTACTTTCATCTTTTAGAAACAAGCAAAAATAAATAAATGTACAAGAAATTGAAAACATTTTTATTAAATATTTTATAAAAAAATATGTATTACATTTTTTCTTAAACATAATCATTTGAAAATTATTAATACATATATGTAATAATTGTAATATTAAATTTGCATCTGTAGTTTACGTCATGTACACTATAGATTTTCAAGATATAGGCAATGAATACCGAAAAGCAGCCTTATTATTATATATAGAAAACAAGACAATGAAAATATTATTAGTTGATATCTCGAAAATATAAATGAAACCTCTCCCTTTCTATTTCTTTCAAATATAATATATATCGCATTACAATAGCTCTAATTGAATTTTTTTTTCTCAGATTAAAAGCTAATCTTATTTTTTTATATGTTGCAAAATATTTATTTGTTTAAATAGCAATAATAAGACTACTGTCTTAAGGCTCCCTTTCTTAATTTTATGCATTCATTTATTTATATCATTAATTTTTTCAATATAAAAAATAAATTTATTATATATATATATATATATTACAGATATAACATTGGCTTGGCTTTACAAAAATGGATGTGTTTACATGATATATGCTATTTATATGTATATTATTAATATTTAGGATTAGGCTTATTATCACTGTTTAATACTGCCAACCCTTCCTTTTCCATCATACGTTTTTTAAATTCCATCTGTTTTTCCATTTGTTTTCTTTTTCTCTCCATTCGTTGTAATTCTTTTGCAGATAATACTGTAAAAGGTTAAAAGATAATCAATGCTTAAAACATCTATTAAAATTTGTTAGAAAAATCACTTTGTATATAAAAATGATTTATTAATTAAATTTTTTATTAAAGTTGTGATGAATTTATTTTTTTCCACCTAATCTTAAGTTTTCTAGAATTCTATGAGAATGACATATTTTTAAATAATGTAAAATATTTATTTATATATACTAACATATACTTTATATTTTTTTATGTTTAGTGTATAATTTTATAAAACAGTTTGAAAATATAATAAAATCAAAATTTATGTATGTTTAGTTTGAACTAAATGTCAGCAAAATTTTATCACATATACATATTTAAATGGATCCAGATCTTATAGTGCAAATGTCCAGCATGCATTAATAATAAGAACTTTGATCAATATTGAATACATTCACTTATCAGATATATTACCTTGTTTTGATTTCTCTTCAATTTTAGTATCTGCTTTGTCGTTTTGTACTGTCACTATTTTTTTCTGATCCAACAAAGATAAAAGAAGTTCTTGAGAGTTAACCATTCTTGATGATGGTGATGAAGTATTATCATCATTTGTTATCTTTTTTATAGGTACTAGATAACGATTTAAATTTGTAATAATTTAAATTGAATATATGTACTATAAAATATTTCACAAACATATGATCAGATAAATTTATTATTAGCAGACCTTTATTTTTATCCGATTCCAGATTTGTATCTATCTTACAAATAGACTCTTCAATATGAACATTTGATTTTTCTTCAATCTGCTTATTAACTGATGATTGTACCAGACTTTTTTGTATGTCATCAGTTTGTTCAGGATTAATTTCTTTTTGCGATTGCAATTCTCTTTCAATTTTGTTTCCAAATGACAACAAAGCTCTTCTTAAGCCATTTACAGCAGAACCCTGTGAATTAATAATTTTATAATGTTTAAATCAAATATAATATAAAATATTGTATGTAATATTTATTTTTTAAATGAGATACATACAATTCTTGCATTGTGTATTGACAAGCCTTTTGTAGATTCTTCTGCGCTATAATAACCAATTTCTTCATGAAAGTTTCCATTCTCCAGTTGAACTTTAACAGAACTAACACATCCTACGCTACACTTGGCACCAATGATCTCAACATAATCTGTAATGAATTTGAACTTATATTACTATACAGATTTGATAAGAGAGAGACTATTCTTACACATACAGAAACATATTCTTGAAATTGATCACAGATATACCTAAAGTTTGATGAACAACCGTATGATTCCATTTTCCTTCTCCAAAAACCTTATTAGCCGTTAAAATTAAATCACGACAATCGGCTGCAAAATCCATCGGTTCAATTTTCTCAGATTTTTTTGCCACAACTTGCTTTGTGGCAGGCTGAGAGGTGAAAACATTAATTATTTTTGCGCAATCGAAAAATAAATAATTTTTACACTATAAAGCAAAAAACCAATATCAGTTCAGACAGAAATTACTCACAATTTTAATACACGATAAAAAATCTTGTCCATTGTACATACTGTCGAGAAATTCGCGCCAAAGATTTGCGTCTTTAAATCACGAATTTAGCGCGCAAGTAAGAATAAAAGGAAATGAAAAAGCGTAGGGTATAACCAATAAGAATATGAGCCAATCATAATTGATAATTATCGGGAATTCTGTCATTTTGAAATCTGAGACATAAAGGCCTGTCCACATAGATGTGCGTAAAGGTGCGAATTCATGAGACGCTCGTTTCAGCGTTAGGTATGTGGTCACGTGACTTCGACTCGCTAGCCGCCTAACGTCAAAAAAGAAGAAGTTGGATTTTCTCAACTTCAGCGTCAAACCGTATTGTTGACCATAAATGACGCTATAAATAGACTCTTTTCATGCGTTTTTCACAATATAGCGTCAATTTTAATGATATGACTACTTTGACGCTAAAAATGAGCGTCGAGCGTCAGCGTGAAAAGGCACCTTAACACGTAATGGGCACGCATAGAAAAATCAACCAATCATGTATTTGATCTAAAGAATATAACAATATGGCTACATGACATTCTTTAAATTAGACATTTTGATTGGTCAATTTTTCTCTACATATCATGTTCATATATGTTTTTATCCGGATTGTAGATATGTATAAATACATATATATTATATTTTTTTTTCCAAAAATGTATTGAGTAATGAATAATATCCGAATGTGAGAAGCGGAGCTATTCCAAAAACGTCCACACCCATTAAACCCAGTAAACACCATTTGTTGCAGCAATATATTTAATTACTGGAAACCGTTTGACAACTGTCATAAATTCAACATGTCTATCTTTGTTGATAAATAAACCCTCTTGGCAACATGGAGATGATCTCTCAGAGACGGGCATACTTTCTACGCAACAATACTTTTGCAATTAATATCACATTAATATATCTCTGGAAATCTATAGTTTACGTATCGTATAGATTTCCAGTGAATTTTGAACGGTCACAGTCAGTTTCAATGCACTTTTATTCTGAAGAATTGTTTATATAGTTTACAAATGAACACCCATTATATCCAAGTGCATGAATATAGGGCGTTGAAAAAACGATGACTACAGCTTGTACGCTTTCGCACCCCCATACACTTTTTCTGCAAATGTTATTCTATGAGAAAGAGACATGTGTTTAATATCTTTCGGCGTTAAATCGATCGCTTAATGGACAGCTGCGTCTCGGAGCAGGAATAGTATTAAATTACGCATATTTCGCTTTCACAGTAATATTCTGTGTTATTTCGCGTTACATGGTAAATTACGGTAAACTTTATGAAAATCAACTTATATTATAGAACGTAAAAATTTATGCTAGAAAAGACGGCTTAGGGAATATTTAATCAACCAATTGAATGATGGGGATAAGCAAATGTCTGTCGGCTATATCTTCGTCAAATGTGTTTTAGTACTAGCAGAGAGATGATCAGTATTAAAGATCGGTATTTCAATCTTAATCGAACTCTATTGTTGGCTATTGGTTTATGGCCTTATCAGAAATCGACGCTTGCTCGATTTCAGTCAATCTGCTTCTTTAGCATTGAGGCAATCTTTATTATATTTCAAGTATGTATGTATTAAAATATTTTAATTATATAAAATTTTGAAATCCAATTAAGCCACTATATCTAAAAGCAGGCTATATCTAAAAATATTTTAATTGTGATATAAGCAATAAATAAATTAATAATTAAATATATGGAAAGTATTTCTATGGTAAAAAGTGTTATTTTTCATTTATATTTATCACAAAGTATGTCTAGATTTTTATCTTATATTTTAGATTAATAATCTATAAAATAAATACACAAATATATACAGAGTGTTTCATTTAACTCTTACATCTCAAATAATCCATTACTCAAGTGTTAATTGGCCGGCACGCTCTTTGGATCTAACACACACTTGATTTTTTTTTATGCGGCACAATTAAAGATATTGTTTATCATGATACGCTGACAACAGTCTAGAATATGAGGAAGCGCATTATTAATGCTTTGAGAAATATTATTCCACAAATAATCGCAACAGGGAGGCACTCGTTTATCAAACGTTTACAAAAATGTATTGACGTTGATGGTAGACATTTTGAATACCTATTAAAATAAATATACAAATATTAACATAAAATATAATTATTAAGGTTTATTGATTATCCTATATCTTATAGCAAAAGTAAGTTTGTATATGCAAAAGTAACGGAGTTATTTGAGGTGTAAGAGTCAAATAAAACGCCCTGTATATTTATTGTTACAATCTAATAAAATTTGTGTATAAGTGATAATATTTGTCGATTTTTGCTAATGAAAAATTGATTGAAAATATTGTGGCTATTTATATGAATATAATACATCTTAACATAAACATATACTATCACATTGTCACTTATAATAGTCTCTTACTTTTATGTAACTTGTGTTGTGAATATTTTATTATAAAAAATGAATTTATAAATTTATAATATAATATATTATTAATATAAATATATAAAGATATATTTATTAATAACATATCGTAATAATATAAATATAATTATATGTCTAATATAATATACTTATTTCTCAAAAATTATTTTATAATCATATAAAATAAAATTTATTATATCGCCATGTATAATAATTTATTATATGAAGCTAATTATAATAACATAAAACTTAGAATCTACTAATCAAGGATAAAGACACTTTTTACACAAATTATCTACAAAGAAAATTATTTATGAAGAAAATTATTATTTACAGCTTATAAAACTTGTACATTCAAAGTTTACTCTTGATATTGCAATTCAGATTCTATCTCCCACATTTACTTGCATTAGCTCTGCACTAACATACAATTCGTTTTACGTTAATGATGAAACAGTAAGTCAAACATATTATATTTATAGTATTTTTTAACTTTACAAAAAAATAATTGAAATAAAAGAGCTTATTATAAATAATAGGTAATATACTTAATGGAACAGTTTCAGTATATCTATAATAATATAGAAGACAACAATGAATTCGTGATCATTGAAAAATATGGGAACAATGGGAAACATTTTACGATTGTATTAATAAGTAAACAAATTTTTCCTTTTTGATTCCTATTATATTTCATATTTCAAGTTCATTATTGAGCCACACATA
Organism: Cataglyphis hispanica; assembly: GCF_021464435.1. Lineage (NCBI taxonomy): Eukaryota > Metazoa > Arthropoda > Insecta > Hymenoptera > Formicidae > Cataglyphis > Cataglyphis hispanica. The sequence goes on from NC_065956.1 coordinate 12,249,508, forward strand.
TTATTGAAGCCTTTATATAAAATAAGAAATATTTTAAATCATGTAAAGTGTCACACAATATCTGAATTGAAATGTAACATGTTATTTATTTACATTGTTATGTTCAGTACTTTTCTTTGTCTTCGTATCCATTCATATGTCTATCGAGATATGGCTGAGTTTTTCCGATGTTATTTTATCAGCACTCAAGTCTCGACCATATCATACGCAAATTACGATTGATTATTTGGTAAAACAAGAACAATATTTCCGCATAAGGCAGCTGTATATAAATGTTGCTATTTAAATAGGAATTTTTATAGTAATGGCAACTGGGGCCATGCTCATTGCATATATTCAATATATCTGCGGAATGTTTAGAATTGCTAGGTAAAAACAACAATATAAAATATCTGTAATATTTCTTGGAAATATGCAAATACTGATTTATTTAATTATTTATTATCTAATATTATTATTAATATTAATATTATTAATAAATATATTATTAATATTTTTAATAATTATAGCCTTTAATTGACTTGTTTATTATATAATTAATTAGATTACAATCATTCTACCTCATTTTATAAATTTATTCATAGTTATCGCATTGAGAACGTAATGCAGATTCATAAATCGCAAAAAAGAATTTGGTTTACAAAAGTATAGTTAGTGCTGTAGATATGCACCGTAAGGCCATGAAGTAAGTATCTATTCTGTAACATACATATTGTATAATATGCGTAATAATATATTGTTTTGCTTTTAAAGATTCTCGGATTATTTTATGTCAAGATTTGAAATATCATTCATGTTATTAATAATATTTGGAGTACTCACTTTGAGTTTCAATATTTTTCAAGTAAGTTTCATATTTTATTTATAAATATATATTTAAATGAATTTTGAGACATTTAAAACATATGTTATTTTATTAAATATACTAAATCATTTTGTTTATAACTCTATTCAAATAATACTTATATATAAAAAATAATTCTCTAATAAAAGTTTTAGATATCGATTAAGAAATTAATAACATCTGCCTTTCTCTATACTATCTTTAAAGCTTAAAAACGCATTTTTACAAAAGCTTTTATTACTATTAATGTAATGCAATAAAAATAAAAGAAACACATAATTCGAATAAATATGATAATAAAAAGATTTTTAATTTTTAAAAAGCCCAAAATATATATAAAAAATTAATAATTTATGATAAATTATTTAAATATAATTTTAAGTAATTTATTATAAATTGTAAATTATTCATAAATTGAGCTTTTTATATAAACTCATTAAAATATTGAAACTACTAATGTTTGCGCATGGGTTATAGATGTTCCAGGTTGCAACATCAGGATATAATGCCGAACAATTTTTATCACAATTTATAATTGTATTAGCTTGTACTTTATACATGTTTTTATCTAACTTCGTCGGACAAGAAATTATAAATCATAATAATGAAGTATATGGCACTGCGTAAGAAAAATATCTTTATATAATCTTATTGTTTTATGTATATAACGATACATTTTATGTGAATAAGAGTTATGTTAATAAAAAAAATAAATTTTTAAAAAATGAATAAAACGAATATATGTATCTTAGATTCTTTCACATTTCTGTGAAAATTTTACTAATCCATTATATTTTGATTAAATGATAGATATAATATTTGCTGGTATACAGCTCCTCTACATATACAAAAACTAATACTGTTTTTACTACAAAGAGGTAGCAAATCTTTTAGTCTAAACGTCGGCGGATTGTTTGTAGCATCTTTAGAGTGCTTTGCTACGGTAAAGTAAAATATTTCATATATACTATAATATGTTGTGTATTATAAATGTATCACATTCTAAAAGGAATAAATGCAGAAATAAATGTTTTTTTACAGTTGCTGAAGACATCCGTATCTTACTTTACCATTATGTATTCAATCCAATAACAAACGAAATGTAACAATTTATTTTATTGATGTAAAATTAATGAAAAATGATATATCTTAATGTACAATATACATAAATATTATTCATATTGCGGAAGTTGTATAATGTTGATTAGAAGTTGTATAATGTACATTCCGTGCATACATACACACATACAAACATTTTTAAAAAATATGATTTTTTTACATTTTGCAACATTCTAAATACATTGGCATGCAAAACTAGAAAAAAAATTTTGTCACGGAAACAAAGCTTCCTCTATGAGGAAATAATGTTTTACACATATAATAATTTTGCAGTAATGTGACAATTGTAAAACATATTTACCACAAAAGTTGAAGTGTAAACTTGCGAGCATCACATTGTGGACTGACGCATATAGATATGTGCCGGCAAGAAACGACCATTACGCTTGCGCAACTTTCGCACCCCATGACTTCTCCCGTAGATATTATTCCATGAGAAATAAAACATCTGCCTAATCTTTATATCATTAAATCGATTACTTAATAGGCGATTGTATTTTGACGAAACAATGTTAAATTGTGCGAATTATTCTCACAGTATTTTGTTACGAGTCACAAATACGTGCACAAAATTACAGCTGAATTACAGGAGTTAAATTATAAAATATTTTCTCTCTAAATTTATTTTTCCCTTCATTTTTAACAAAAGAAGGAAGGAGAGAATATTTAAATGACTATAATTTACGCAAAATAAGTGACGCTTCAAACTTTGTCAAATGCGTGCTGATACTAGCAGAAAGATGATCAGTGTCCAAGATCAGTATTTTAGTCTCAACCGTATTCTTTTGCTGATAGTTGGTTTATGGCCTTATCAAAAATCGAAACTTGCTACATTTCAGTTTTTTTGCTTTTTTAGTATTGTGATAACCTTTATTATATTTCAGGTACACATGCACACGTACATATATATATATATATATATATATATATATATATATATATATATATATATAAGAGATATATATGTATATTCTCTAATAGATTTATTGAACTGTTTTATGGTTGTGTGATTTTCAATTAAACTTGAATAATTTTTAATAAAAATTTGTCATAAACGAATATAAATGGTTTTTTCGGAATAATTTTGAAAAAATACAAGTAATAGTAAATCTTGTCTTTCATTTCTCTTTTTAAATAAGTTTCTTTTGCTACATAAAAAATGCGTGTGTAGATCAAATTTAGAACTATTTATTATAAATATTTGTACATATTTATGCGTATATTATTCTTTAATACGTTATGTTTTTCTCGACCTTTTTGCTAAGAAAGAATCGAAAGCGACTGGCTAAGTATGACATATATAAGTATGTGCCATGCACTTATGTGTTATATGCTCTATATGTTATACTTTTTATATGTTGTCATTTATAATATACTTGTAAAAATATATACATACATTATTATATTTTCTCTTTTTTCCTTAAAAGATATTATATACAAAAAATAACTGTATGTAATATACAGTATATATAAAATAACTGTGTATTTTATATATACTATATATAAAATAGTTTTATATATACAATTTTTATTTTCTGGAATACATGTAGATGAAGTGCATGTAGATTTATTTATTCCACACACAAAGAGAATAAGAGATATATTATAATTATATAATTATTTATTACATGTTATATTATAAATGAAATGTGAAAAATGTAGATTTTTATTTTGTTTTCTATTATACTTTATTAATAAAATAATTTCATAAAAATTAATTTTATAATCAATTTTATTAGAAAAAAAATTACTTTTTACAGCTTACAACATTTATAACATTAAAATATACCGCAAATTTTGTCATCAAAGTGTTATCTCTTGTATTTATTTTCATTTGCGTAATAATCAAATATTATTCGTTTTGCATTAACAGTGAAACTGTAAGTTGATTATTTATTTACATTTTTTGAATATAAACGTTCTTGAAATATAAAATTATATATCGATTTTTTGTATTTACTAATTTAAATTTTATTAAAGGTGAGAGATTTAATAGAACAGCTTCAACACATTTACAATGATTTGGAAGACGGTAACGAGATTGCCATTATAGAGAAATACAGAAGGAAGGCAAAATATTATACAGCAACATTGATAACGATATCAACAAGTAAGAAATATTTTTTCATTTTTGTTTTTCTTTGCATTTGAAATCAAATAATTTTGTTCACCAAATTCTCTTAACAAAAAATGATTGAAAATTTTGTAAAGCATTGAAGTAGTCCGTAAATTTAAATGTTTTAATAATATAAAGAAGTAAAAAAGTATTCACTAATTAAATAATTGTTTTTAAATTAAAACACTTTTGTTTTGTAATTATATTTCTGATAATTGCAAGACAATTGAAAAAAAAAATCGTTTTTTATTTTTTTTTCAATATGTTTTACGGATGCAATTATAAGACTTAAAAATGAATTAATTTGCATAATCATTATAACTATGCATGTAAATGCTTTTAATTTTTGACGTCAACTACAAATGCTAAATTTATAAGCCCTCATGTTTAATAAGTTGTAAAAATTAAATACAATTTTTTTTCAATATTTATTGAAAATAATAAGAAACACACATATAAAAAGTACACGCACGCTATGTACGTGTTTGTATCTATGAAAAAAAATTACGTCTCAATCATCATAGTTTCAGGTGTATTAAAAAAAAGATTTGAATATTAAATAATTTGTGTTTACAATTTATTTGTAAAGTAACATAAAATTTTAGTTATAAGATTAAAAATTTCATGATTGCATGTATATGTATAACATTATTTAGTATTTATTGCTTGCAGTATATTTATTCTTATAAACGCCCAATTATTGCCGGATATTTTGCAAATTATTTCACCCACAAACAAATCTCGACAACGTCAATTGTAGATTTTGACCGAATATTTTGTTGATCAAGAAAAATATTTCTATTATCTGCTACTACATATAAATGCAGCTATTTGCATAGGGTTTGTTGTATTGGTAGCGACAGGGTCAATGTTCATTGCATATTTTCAATACATGTGCGCAATGTTTACAATTGCAAGGTAAAACAATAAATATAAAAATGATACAAAAATTTGAGTTAAGAAAGCTCTATTTTTTTGTTTAATATAAGTTCTCTCTCTTTCTCTATTTATTCTGCAATCTATTTCTCATAAATAATATGTAAACTTTATATAATATATTATATAATATAATGTGATAATTAAAAAATAAATTTTTTACATAATCTGTACATGCAGTGTTAATATAAAAATTTCTGGACGATTAATTTTTAGTTTTGTTTTGGAAAAGAAACTTTAACAACAGTAACAGTAAAATCAGAGTATAATATCAAAGAAAAAGAAATAATTTTTTTTTATTTATTTTTCTTATTTAATTTTCAAATTATTAGTTTTCTATTTGTATAATATTACAAAAATGTTATATTTTTTTTTATTGAATATTCAGGGCTATTAATTTATCAAAATTATAATTATTCCACTTCAAGATTATTATTTAAGCTATATCATTATATAAGAGGATAAATTATCACATAATTACAGTAATTAAATTATTTACAGTTATCGTATCGAGAACGCAATAAAAATTCAAATATCACAAGATATTATCAAGCATAACAATTTAATACATAAAAGTATAAAAAGTGCCGTAGATATTCATCGAAAAGCCATAACGTTAGTATTTATTTTATTATACAGGGTGGCCCCAAACGTTCCAACCAGACTTTGAGATCTTATAGAAAATTTAATTTTGAACAAAAAATTTCCTATAAACATGGGTCGAAAAATGCTTCCTTAAGAAGTTATCGCTCAAAAACCTCTGATAAAGGAAAAGCAAAAGATGAAAAGAAAATGAAATTAAAAAAAAATGAAATTTAATACATTTCTTGAAAAAACGATAAAAATAAAAAATAAAAATCTTTTTCTTTTATGAAAATAAAATAAATTTTTTTAAACTAAAATAGCATGTAATAGTAGAAAATGAATAAAGACGTGAAAAGACTAACTGTTCTCAAAATTGTAATTTAAGTATCGTATTACGTATGCGCATCTAACAAAAGCATTTTTTGAAACTGGTTATATCAAAATCTATGGAACGTACAACAATCAAATTTGATTTCGTTTGAAAGATAATTTAATTTTCTACAACTTTTGTTTCGGTACTTTTTGTTTAAAGATGCATATTTTCCATGCTATTTGGAAAAATTGTGTAAAATAATTACGATTTCAGAGCGATAACTTCTTAAGAAAGTATTTTTCGATCCATGTTTAGGAAATTTTTTGTTCAATATTAAATTTCCTATAAGATCTCGAAGTCTGGCTGGAACGTTCGGGGCCATCCTGTGTATGTGTAAAATGTGCGTAGTAATATTTTATTATACTTAAAGGTTGTGCACAGATCTAATATCTAAATTTGAGATATCATTTTTCTTTTTAATAATATTCGGTGTGATGACTCTAAGCCTGAATATGTTTCGAGTAAGTTTTATTTTTCGATTATAAATATATTTACTAAGTTACATAACATTTATTTTAAATATTGACTAGCATTAATATACTTGTAATCGCACTTTCAATGTTAATACATAGACATAATATAATAAATAAGATCCCCACAAAGCAAAAAGAAAAGTTACTAATTAATATTATTCTATTCATAACAATTATTTTTAAATAACTATTTTTAAAATAGTTATTATTAATTTACATGATATTAAGATTTGTAAATTACTTTGTAATCGATTTTTTTATCATAATATAAATATTAATTAATAATAATTAATATTAATAAATAATAATAAATATTAATAAATAAATCGTAAAAAAAATATTAATAAATAATAATTTTTGATTTAAATTGTTTCTTCTAAATTTTTTGAAAAATATTTCAATCTTATAATATCTTCGAAATATTTCAAAAATTAATCTAAGAAATATCCTCATAAGATTAAGTATTTTTAATTAGAATTTTGTTTAAGAGAAATTCACATAAATTTATTTTTTTTTTGCATGTAAGAATTTGGAAAAAATGAATCTTTTGTTAAATAGTTTAAATTGTAATATAAAAAATTTTTTAAATATTAATAAATGTTTAATGCGAGTCTTAAAATTTGAAAATAGCAATTATAATATACATCAATACTCTAATTGTATTTTAGATTTTCCAGATTGCATCATCAACATGTAATACTGATGAACTCTCATTATCATTTATAGTTGGATTTGTTAGTCTTTTATATATGTTCACAGCAAACTTAGTCGGACAAGAAATTACAGACCATTATAATTATATATATGTTGCTGCGTAAGAAATATCGTAATTTATATATGTTCAATAGTTTTATATATGTTCGTAGTTTTATATTTTACGAACTTTAATAACAAAGATGAAAATTTATATAATACATACAGCAAATATATATACGTATACTTTAAAATTACTCAAAGAAGTTCTTATTTTTTTTTATTTATTAATTCTTTATCGTGTACTATTGTTATATATAGGTATAAAATTCGTTGGTATATAGCTCCGCCATACATACAAAAACTGATATTAATTCTGCTACAAAGAGGCAATAAGAGTTTTGGTCTGAATATTGGTGGATTATTTATAGCCTCCATACAATGTTTTACTACGGTAAAATTTTATACATTATAATATATTGAATGTGTTTTTCATATTTGAAAGAAAGGGAATAAAAACAATAATTCAATCATTTTTCAGCTAGCAAATACATCTCTATCCTATTTTACAGTTATGTATTCTGTACGACAATAAAAGACAAAGTATATCAATTGAGTTATTATACTGGAGCAAATTTAATAAAAAAATGTATAAAAAAAATTTATAATAAAATACATGATATGTAATGTTAACATTGATATTGGTATTATACTTAACAACTATATATTATAATAATTGAAATTCATCAAATTGGTTAATAAATAACATTACTCAAAAGCAATTAAATTAAAAAATGTTAATTATTTCATTATCAATAATAAATAAACATTTATTATTTCCACATTGTAAATTTTAGCAAATAAGGTAATACATATAGGCTATTTCTCATGAAGAGTATCATATATTGATAAATATTCAAAAAAAAAAACAAAGAACATATTTCTGAAAAATAGTATTATTTTAGGCTTGTTTCACATATTTTAATGTTTTATTTAAATGCATATATTTTTATATATTTAATATATATATATATATATATATATATATATATATATATATATATCTAATTTTAATATATTGTTTTTTAGTATAACAGAAAAATAAATACAAAAAATAAAAAAAATTATTATATAAATACAATACTATTTCTTTGGAAAAAATAATATTTTAAATACAATAATTTTGCAGTAGTGCGACAATTGTAAAACATATTTACCACGAAAGTAGAAGTGTAACTTGCGAGCGTCATATTGTGAACTGACGCACACGGATATGTTTCGCCGAGAAGCAACTATTACGCTTGCGCAACTTTCGCACCCCATGACTTCTCCCGTAGATATTATTCCATGAGAAATAAAACATCTGCTAATCTTTATATCATTAAATCGATTACTTAATAGGCGATTGCATCTTGACAAAACAGTGTTAAATTGTGTGAATATTATTCTGATCTTATAGTATTTTGCCACATGTATTACAAAAAAATTACAGCTGAATTACAGGAGTTAAGTTATAGAACATTCTGTCTAAATTTTTTTTTCCTTTTATGATAATAAAAGAACTTGAAGAGAATATTTAAATGACTATAATTTTGAATAAGCAATGGTTCATCGAAAATTTTGTCAAATGCGTGCTAATAGTGGCATAGAGATGATCAGTGTCCAGGATCAGTATTTTAGTCTCAACCGTATTCTTTTACTGATAGTTGGTTTATGGCCTTATCAAAAATCAAAACTTACTCGACTTCAGTTCATCTGCTTTTTTAGTATCTTGATAAGCTTTATTATATTTCAGGTATACATTCACATGTACATACATACATATGAGTATATATGTGTGTATATATATATTCTCTAATAGATTTATTGAATTATTTTATAATTGTGTGATTTTCAACTATAAATTTTCAATGTTTTTTTGATAAAAATTTGGTCATAAACAATTGAATATAAATGGTTTTTTCGGAATAACTCTGAGAAAAATATAAGTAAAATTATATTTATTTTTCCTTTTAAATCACTTTTGTTTGCTACATAAGAAAATGTGTGTATAAATCAAGTTCGAAAATATTTATTAGAAATATTTGTACATATTTATATGTACATTATTCTCACGTACATTATTTTTTTCCCGACCCTTTTGCTAAGAAAAAATCGATTGAAAGTGACTGGATAAGTATGACACATAAAATGTGTGTTACACACTTTATATGTGTCATATACTATGGTTGCTATATCTTTATATATATATATATATATATATATATATATATATATGTATATATCGTCATTTACAATAGATTTTAAAAACACATACATTATTATATTTTCTTTTTTCTTCTTAAAAATTATATATAAAATATATATTATATATATTACATAATTATATATTATATATTATATAAAAAATAATTGTATATTATATAAAAGTATGTGTAAAATAGATGTGTGTATGTATTTTAAATATAGTACATATAAAATATTTTATACATAAATAATATATTATTATATATAAATAATGTATTAATTATATAGTATATATAAGATAATTTTAATTATATATACATATATATATATATATTATATATGTATATTTATTTATTTATTTATATATAATATATTTATATATTTAATATATATTAATATATATTTATATTATATAATATATATATTATATTAATATATATATATATATATATATATATATATATATATATATATATATATATATATATATATATATAAGAAATATATATATATATATATATATATATATATATATATATATATATACTTAAATATATATATATATATATATATATATATATATATTCTTCTAGAATATATAAGTGCATGTATGTGTATATTTATTTATTTAACACATAAAAAATAAGAGGTATATAATAATTATATTAATTATAATAATTATTTATAACATATTATTTTTTTTAATAAAATGTAATTAGAAATGTAAAATTATTATATTTTATTCAAATAAAAAAAAATCTTCAATATTTTATTAGAAAAATTTACTTTATTACAGTTTACAACATTTATAACTTCAAAATGTACAGCAAATTTTGTCATCAGAGTATTATCTGTTGCATTTGGTCTCAATTGCATGATAATAAAATATTATTCGTTTTGGATTAATAGTGAAATTGTAAGTTGATTATCTATTTGCATTTTTAATATTAACGTTTTTGATATACAAACGTTCATCAGGATTTACAAATACGGATGATAAAGAATTATTAAACAACAGGTGAAAGATTTAATAGAACAGCTTCAGCGTATTTATAATGATTTGGAAGACAGTAACGAAATTGCCATTATAAAAAAATACGGGCAAAACGCAACCTATTATACGTCTATATTGACAAGTAAGATAATATTTTTTAATTCTTGTTCCGCTTTGCATTTTTATTAAATTCCCTATTGAAATTAATAAAAAAGATTTATAAATTCTGCAAAGCATTCAATTAGCGTGTAAACTTAAATATTTTATTATGTTTAATTTTAAAAATGTCGCCAGTAAATAAATTAATAAACAAGTGTTTATACCACATAAAAAATAAGAGGTATATAATAATTATATTAATTATAATAATTATTTATAACATATTATTTTTTTCAATAAAATGTAATTAGAAATGTAAAATTATTATATTTTATTCAAATAAAAAAAAATCTTCAATATTTTATTAGAAAAATTTACTTTATTACAGTTTACCAAACTGGCAATTTATTGTTTGATTATTATATCACGACTAGTTGATCTCAGTATTCCAAACATAGTGGTTGACACAATGTCAGTTTGACATTTCGATTTTTCTCTTTCTACTTTTTAATTATAACTTTCACTTGATAAAGACCAAAACCATATGGTCGAAACGTCGTGATATAATAATCAAACAATAAATTGCCAGTTTGGTCGTATAAACACTTGTTTATTAAATATTTTAAAAACATTAAAATCAAAAGTACTAACTAATTAATATTGTAGTACTTTTTGTTTGCAGTATATTTATTCTCGTTGATGTCCAAGTGTGGCCGGACATTTTGCAACTTATTTCATCCACAAACAAATCTAGACCACGTCAGTTGCTAATTTTGACTGAGTATTTTGTTGATCAAGAAAAATATTTCTATTATCTGCTACTACATATAAATGCGGCTACTTGCATAGGGTTTGTTGTATTGGTAGCGACAGGGTCAATGTTCATTGCATATTTTCAATATATATGCGCAATGTTTACAATTGCTAGGTAAAACAATAAATATAAATAATCTGTTCATTAGAAAATAAAATTTTTATTCATTCTATACATGCAATGGTATATATAAATTTCTAGATGATCAATTTAAACTCTATCTTTAAAGAAGAAACTTGAAATAATAATAAGATCAGACTACAATAAGAGAAAGAAAACAAATAATATTTTATTTTTACTTTTATGTTTTTCAAATTTCTTAGTTTTATATTTGTATAATATTATGAATGCCATGTGTTTTTATTGGACCGTACTTGATTACTATTCTATTAGTACTAATTTATTAAAATTATTTTTCAACACTGTGAGATTATTATTTAATATCATTATATATATATATATATATATATATATATATATATATATATATATATATACAAGGTGTCCGGCGTCAATCGCATCACCCGTCGTATGCAGGTAGAGCAGATAAAACTGAGCAGAAAAGTCCTGTACCATTTTTTTCTATAACACTTAATAAAAGAATTATTATTGAGTGAAGCCAATCATCTCCGATCTTTAGCCAGATGCACATCAGTAAGGCGCTATAAACAGCTGAGCGCTTACGCACACGTGTCAGGCGCCCGACTCATTGACGTGCGTCCAGCTAAAGGTCGGCGCTGAATTGTCAGAATTCATTCAATAATAATCTCTTTTATTAAGCGTTATCGAAAAAAATTATAAAGAACTTTTCTTCTCAGTTTTATTTGCTCTATCTGCACACGACGGGTGATGCGATTGACGCCAGATACCCTGTATATATATATATATATATATATATATATATATATATATATATATATATATATACATATATATATAGTTATAAATTACATATATTGATTATAAATTATTTACAGGTATCGCATCGAAAACGCAATAAAGATTCAAATATCGCAGGATATTATTAAGCATAACAAGAATTTAATATATACGAGTATAAAAAGTGCCGTAGATATTCATCGAAAAGCTATGGCGTTAGTACCTATTTTATAATACATATGAAAAATATGCACAATAGTATTTTATTATATTTAAATTTATTATATTTAAAGGTTATGCATAAATCTAATATCTAAATTTGAGATAACATTTTTCTTTTTAATACTATTCGGAGTGATGACTTTAAGCCTGAATATTTTTCGAGTAAGTTTTGTTTTTCGATAAATATATTTACTATGTTACATAACATTTCTTCTAAATATTGACTGGCTTTAATATACTTGTAATCGCATTTTCAATAATTTTCGTGTTTTTCAAATATCATAGTCACATACACACACGTATACATATAATATAAATAAAATCGCAACAAAACAAAAAAAGAATTTATTTAATATTATACTTAATAATTATTCTTATTAAATAATTATTTAATATTTAATATTAAAGAGATTTAAAATGTTGTTTACAAGAGTTTTTTAAATTATAATATATTGAAATAGACACACATACACAGATTTTAAAGAACTATTTATAATTGATAGCAAAGATATTAAATTTAAAAGAATTATAACATAAATAAAATCTCTCTGTCTTATTTTTCTTTTAATATTTTTTTACATTTAAAATATTTTATTTATAAAATTTATTTAATCATATCTCTTATAAAACATACTTTAAACAAATTATGGTTACAATACAATATAAGATTTAAAACAAAATTCTATTTACAATTTTATATCTCATTTCAGCACATGTCAATATCCTGATATGCATTTTATATATATTTATATTTATTTTACTTTTTTAATGTTTTCAACATTATATAATAAGAATATAAATAGAATTGTATATCTCAAATCTTTTTGAGAATAATAAATAATTTAAATTTATGGTTTAAAACAAAATTAGTATGCATATTTATTCAAAGATTGATATCAAATTAATCAAACAATCTCTAATTTAGAGATTAAACAATTTAGAGGTATAGAAATGAGATACTATAATGTGTATGTGTGTGTGTGTGTGTGTGTGTGTGTGTTTTTAAACAAGAATTTTTATTGATAAATATATGTGCAATTAAAAAATAATTTATGATAACAATTTTATATTAAACTTTGTTGTGTAAATTATAAATCTTATAAACTGGGTTTTAGAAATTGATCTCAATACTATAATTATATGTTAGATTTTTCAGATTGCATCATCAACATATAATGCTGACGAACTCTCTATATCCTTTACAGCTGGATTTATTAGTCTTTTATATATGTTTGTAGCAAACTTAGTCGGACAAGAAATTACGGATCATTATAATTATATATTTATTTCTGCGTAAGAAATAATTTGTATGTTTATATCGTTTTACGGAATTTAATAACAAAAATTTATATAATATATACAGTAAATATATGTATATACGTACATCTACTGAAAATTATTCAATGAAATTGTTATTTTTCTCGATTTACTAATTCTTAATCATGCATTATTGTTATGTATAGATATAAAATTCAATGGTATATAGCTCCGCTAGACATAGAAAAGTTGATACTAATTCTTATACAAAGAAGTAACAAGAGTTTTGGTCTAAATATTGGTGGATTATTTGTAGCATCTATACAATGTTTTGCCACGGTAAAATTTTATGTATTATAATATTTTGTATTACATATTTAAAAGAAACGAAGTAAAAGCAATATCATTTATTTTTCATTACAGCTAGCAAACTCATCTTTATCCTATTTTACAGTCATGTATTCTGTACAATGATAACAGAATATGTCTATTTATTGTTAGATACTATACTGGAGCAAAATTAATAAAAAAATGTAAAGAAAGCAACTTATAATAAAATAAACGATGTAATATTAACATTAATGCTGGTGCTATATTTAATATCCATATCTAAATATCAAATTATGGTCAATGGATCACCTCACTCAAAAGCAACTAAATTAAAAATATATTAATATAAATATGTTAATTATTTCAATATAAATAATAAATAAACATTTACTATTTCCACATTGTAAATTTTAGCAAATAAGGTAATACATGTAAAGTATGTCTCATCAAAAATATGTGTAACTAAATTCTCAAAAATAGCAAAGAAAATATTTCTGGCATATAACATTATTTTAAACTTGTTTAAACCTGTTTATTTTAATATTTTATTTAAATATATATATATATATATATATATATTCAATTTTAATTTTGTTTTTTATTATAACAAAGAAATAGCTACTAAAACATTAAAAAAATATTATATAAAACACAATACTATTTATTTGGGAAAAATAATACTTTATGTACAATAATTTTGCAGTAGTGTGACAATTGTAAAACATATTTACCACGAAAGTTGAAGTGTAACTTGCGAGCGTCACATTGTGAACTGACGCACACGGATATGTTTCGCCGAGAAGCAACTATTACGCTTGCGCAACTTTCGCACCCCATGACTTCTCCCGTAGATATTATTCCATGAGAAATAAAACATCTGCCTAATCTTTATATCATTAAATCGATTACTTAATAGGCGATTGCATCTTGACGAAACAGTGTTAAATTGTGTGAATATTATTCTGATCTTATAGTATTTTGCCACATGTATTACAAAAAAATTACAGCTGAATTACAGGAGTTAAGTTATAGAACATTCTGTCTAAATTTTTTTTTCCTTTTATGATAATAAAAGAACTTGAAGAGAATATTTAAATGACTATAATTTTGAATAAGCAATGGTTCATCGAAAATTTTGTCAAATGCGTGCTAATAGTGGCATAGAGATGATCAGTGTCCAGGATCAGTATTTTAGTCTCAACCGTACTCTTTTGCTGATAGTTGGTTTATGGCCTTATCAAAAATCGAAACTTGCTCGACTTCAGTTCATCTGCTTTTTTAGTATCTTGATAAGCTTTATTATATTTCAGGTATACATTCACATGTACATACATACATATGTGTATATATGTGTGTATATATATATTCTCTAATAGATTTATTGAATTATTTTATAATTGTGTGATTTTCAACTATAAATTTTCAATGTTTTTTTGATAAAAATTCGGTCATAAACAATTGAATATAAATAGTTTTTTCGGAATAACTCTGAGAAAAATATAAGTAAAATTATATTTATTTTTCCTTTTAAATCACTTTTGTTTGCTACATAAGAAAATGTGTGTATAAATCAAGTTCGAAAATATTTATTAGAACTATTTGTATATATTTATACGTACATTATTCTCACGTACATAATTTTTTTCCCGACCCTTTTGCTAAGAAAAAATCGATTGAAAGTGACTGGAGAAGTATGACACATATAAAACCTGTGTTACACACTTCATATGTGTCATTTTACTATGATTGCTATACCTTTATATGTATATTGTCATTTATAATACGTTTTTACAAAATACATACATTATTATATTTTCTTCTTTCTTTTTAAAAAATGTTATATTAAAAAATAATTGTATGTTATATAAAAAAATGTATAAAATAGCTGTGTGTATGTATATATAGTACTTATAAAATGTTTTATATATAAATAATATATTATTATATATAAATAATGTATTATTTTGTATGTAGTAGATATAAAATAGTTTTATATATATAATTCTTATTCTCTGGAATATATAAATGCATGTATGTATATTCTTATTTATTTCACACATAAAAAAATAAGAGGTATATTATAATTATATAATTATGTATCACATATTATTTTTTTAAATGGAATGTAATTAGAAAAGTAAAATTATTATATTTTATTCAAATAAAAAAAAGTCCAATTTTACTAAAAATAAATTACTTTATTACAGCTTACAACATTTATAACTTCAAAATGTACTGCAAATTTCGTCATAAGAGTGTTATCTGTTGTATTTGGTTTCATTTGCACGATAATAAAATATTATTCGTTTTGGATTAATAGTGAAATTGTAAGTTGATTATTTATTTGCATTTTTTGAATATAAAC
Organism: Cataglyphis hispanica; assembly: GCF_021464435.1. NCBI lineage: Eukaryota > Metazoa > Arthropoda > Insecta > Hymenoptera > Formicidae > Cataglyphis > Cataglyphis hispanica. The sequence continues at coordinate 12,265,854 of NC_065956.1, forward strand.
GCTCTTGATACATAAAATTGTACATCCATTAATTTTTTTTTGTATTCACTAAGAGATAAAAATCCATTTTTAAAAAAAACATTTAATTTATTAAATCGATATTCGCAAGTATTGTTGCTTCTTTTCCTCGATGTTGATTGATTATCTCAATATTACGCTGTACATTACTTCATATCAATAAAAGTCTGTTATGGCTGCGTATTTGGCAATTCAAATATTAAGTAAATGTATATAATTTTGATTTAATTGGTTTAAAAAAAACGGGTAATTAGAGTTATACATATTATTACATTGCATATAACTAATTTTATAAATAGGTTTGTGTATGTGAAAAATTAATTAACGATATTAATGATTAAAACTCCATTGATTTGATTAAAACTAGCAAAACAAGGTTGGAACTATAGAAAAATAATTATAATAGAATAGCTTTTCGTGTTTTGGACATCATAATTTTTCGTATGTCGTATAAAAGTATATCCAAGCATTGAATAAATATGAATAAGTAGAAGTATGGATAAATAGATTTCTTTTGTATTTTCGGCTTTTTAATTAAAGTCTTGTGTAGCACACCACAAAATATAAAAAAAATTTTTAATTTTTACCATTTATTTTTACGCTCCAAACAATTGCAAAAGATATCTCAATATTTCGTATAATATTTTTCGTATAATATCTCGTATAATTATTTTAAAAATCTGACAGTATACCTATTACCGAGCGATTATGTTGACATGAAAGAATTAATTAATGCTGCTAATTAAAATTCTTTAAAAATAAAAGATTACAAAACTATAGGACTAAACTATTATAGTAGAATAGACTTCTGTAGAAATAAATTTTTTGTATGTCGTATCACGTTATCAAGATATATCTAAAAGTTCCAACAGGGGTATGGAAATATTTTGGAGCCCTTTTTCTCTCTATTCTCTCGATTACTATCTCTTTTGTTTCTGTTATTTAAAAATATTGATATAACAAATATGTAATAATTACAGTATCTTTCTTAATCTGACTGTCTAATTCTTTCCCTTCGACCTGCCCGGCATGAGTGACTCTACCGGCAACTATTAGCGTTTTCAAGTAAAGCAGATTTGATCGCTTTGAGCAATTAAATCCAATTTGCCATAAATATATATTCGACCAAAAATAGATTTTGTGTGTGCGAGAGAGAATTTGATTAATATATATATATATATATATATATATATATATATATATATATATATATATAAAAGATGGAACAATCAATTTCTTACTTCTACATCAGATCTCGCACAAGATCAATCCGCAAAAAAAAAGTCCGTTGAATATCAAGGACCTCGCTCTAAGAAGGAACAAATCCTGGATCATCCGGACTGCTCCCAATAGCAATGATTTCGGTAACGAATCAATAACAGTTACCATTGTCATTATTTTCAATTCAGATTTTCGTGAGAAAATGTGTTCTTCTATTATTTAAAAAATATATCTCTATGTTGAAAAATAAATATAACAATTATATATAACAGAATATAATAATTTTATGAAAATGTGATTATAAACGATTATATTTATGGATAATAAAATGCATGCATCATTATTGTAGCTAGTATTAAATGCGAGTAGAAATAATTTTCGGATACCAACTGTTCAAGATAAATCAAACCCGATAATAGCAAAATTTCATTTCAAATACTTTACAAGATAAAAGAAAAATCGATATAATTTTAAATAATTATTTCTAAGCTATTTTTCTGTAACTTAAATAAATTAATTTATCAATATTTATCAATATTTTATTGATATTGGAGGGGATATCTATTCGACTTGTCTCGAAGTTTTAAGTATCCGCATACTTTATGTTACATTTATATATTATATATTATATAATATTTTGTAACAAAAAAGATATAACAATTTTTTGAAATATTATGTTAATTTGCCCATGTATTTTATTATATCTAGAATAATATATCTAAAAATAAATATATAGAATTCTCCTAAAATAGCGGAATGTCCAATACCTACAAATAATTTCTTAAAAAAAACCAAAACTAATGTTAATATCTTCAGAGCCTAAAAACATTTTCTAAAAAAAAATTATATTAATTAAAAATTAATGACAAAATACATTTGTTCGTAACCATAATGTTTGTATCAATAAAAGTTAATAAAAATGAGCAAATTTATTGCAATTTAAAATTGCTTGAAAAATGAAAAGTTATCTATATACAGTAATTATAATCATGTTAATTATTAAGTCTTTTCAGCATTAACACAAAAATAATAATATTAATAATAATAAAAGAACATTTTTAACGAAGAAAAAGAAATATATTTTTTCTTCAAATATACTATTTAAATTAATTTCGATTTCGAAAAGGTAGTTGTCGTTGAGTTATTAAATCATTGCTTTCAGAAACCGCCAGGAAAACCTGGGTTTAATTCCAATCTTGCAACGAATGTCCCTAATTTTTAACAGAACACCGAACTAGATGTCACGGATGGATCTTACAAGAATCGACAAAAAATAATTCTCTACTATGAAGATTGTTTCGACTCCTCGCCGGTACGAATAACACAACTTTATTAACATTTATCTGACGAAAGGGACAGCGATAAAATCTCTTAGTCAGAAGACAGCGATCGCGTCCAAGAACGTGGAAAAAACGCGACGATTTTTACAACGTAATTAATTAATTTAGCAAATATTTAATTTCAAAATTCATAAATATCAATCAAGTAAAAATTATATCATGAAATTCGAAATAATTTACTTGCAATTCTGCAATGTCGAAAACAATCGTCAAATTTCATGATTGTAAAACTAAGATTTTTTTTATTAAATACTAAAGAATTAGCGATATTCGTGATATTTATAAAATTTGAAGTATAATTTCCCGAATTAATTAACAATTGTTTGGTATAAAAACACAAAGCTCTTATGTTTATAAATAATAAAATTTTTAAAATAAATTATATTTAAACTAATATTTAACAAATATATTGATTTAAAAATTTAATTAAAAATTTTAATTATATACATGTTCTTTCGATAAATTTTTGTGTAATTTCCAAACAGGAGAAAATTATAATTTATATAATATTATTAATATAATTATATATATATATATATATATATATATATATATATATATATATATACAAATATAATATGTATTCAATAATTGTATAAATTACAATTATAACATATATAATTACAACAATTATAATTACAATTAAATATTGTACAATTATAACAAGAAACTAGAAGTTACAATTAATGCTATCAGTATCATATATCTGATACATTGATGCAGATAATTTGATACTTAAAGCTTTATTTTAAGTTTAATATTACATAAATGTGAATAACAATATAATAAATGTATATACAAGTTTAAATTTATATAAAATAAAATGTGTAATATACATGTATATTACATTTATTGATATATGCCATTTTTTACATTTTTTATTATTAATTCTCACTCTTTTAATTTTCTTAAAGATAAATTTTATTTTATTATCTTTAAAAGTAATTTCAATTTTATTTTTAAAATTTGTCTGATATATAAATAAATTTAAATTTAATATTATTTATATTTTATTTTTTTTTTTTGCTTATCTAATATTTCAATAGTTTTAATATTCTTTTAATTCCTAATAAGTATTTAATTTTGCAAGAATTTTAAGGAATTAATTTTTTAAGAAATTCAATAATAATTTTAAGATAATTTTAATAGTCCCAAGAACTCTAGTTTTGCTGGATAAACCGGCGAGAATCCAGGATCATCAAAATTTTGAAGAACCTAATCGCGTGGCCTAACCACGTGCCCTAACCGCGTGCCCTACTCGCGTGTCCTAACCGCGTGTCCTATTCGCGTTCCCTAATCGCATGCCCTACTCGCGTATCATAATCGTACTTTATGTATATCTCGCTACGCATTTTGGTCAGTATTGCGCAGCCTATTTTGCGTAGCCTATATCCTATATCCATTCTTCGGACCAGTTGGACTTACCTTTCGTTGCTCCTGGCCATTTTCTGGATCGACCTCTGAACAGAGATCGAAATATATATACTTCTTTTATTGTTGGCTATTTATTATCACCAGTGAAAACCGCAAGATTTTGTTGCACTCGTAAGGAGATAAACTTCTTCTTACCGGGTAATTATTGTCGCCGGCAGTAAAAATATTTCAAATATTTCATGCTCGTTGACGATCATACGATTTTACAATCGTTCGTTGGACATTCATTTTAATATAACTTTGTTTTAACTGAGATAAAGCCTGAGATAAAGAAAATTATCAATCAACATTTTGATTAAAAAATTATCATAAATTATGATAACTCTATAAATTAGATTAAAATTTATATATTAATATAAAATTTATATAATAATATAATAATATATAAAATTTATTTATATAGCAATATATAATAACATATATAATTTATAATAAAATAAAATTAATTTACATTTATGTCATTTATTAACATATTACAGATAATTTAATTGATTGAGCATTTGGTTTTATATCAATTAAACAAAGTTTAAGAATAATCTACAAACAAATTCTATATGGATATTCGTTATGGATGAGCTATAAAAAATAAGGATAAGATCGGCATGCATTATAAGAGTAAGTTATCATCGTGTACATAATTGATAACATTACTAGCGTTCTTTATTCAATAAATCAGAAAAAAGTCTGACAAATTGGAAAAAAAAATTTTTTATAATCTTCCTTTTTTAATTTCGATTTTAATTTACTTTTGCAATGTATATGTATGTATATTAAAAAAATTTATTAAAAGTTATTCAACTTAATCCGTTTTAGTTCATCCATTTAAAAGTAACGGATTTATTTAAAATCTACAATGTACATCTGCAATCTTTACAAATCCGTTACTTTAAAATTAAATAAAAGTTTGTCACTCACCGGCACTGATGCGCAACAGCGGAGATTTGGTCTTGAGGCTACGTTGTCTGCAACACACAAATATAAAATCTAAATTATTAGCAACGCTTAATATTAAAATAATTAATATTTCAAGAAATTATTATTGTACGCACCAAATTTTATATACGATGCGTATAATAATAAAAAGGTATATAAATATGGAATAATTTTATAAATTCTAAAAAAGAAAACTATTTTTTTTAATAAAAACTTTTTCAGTGTATATGAGTTTTTCTTTTTTAAACTATTCAAATAATGATCAAATCGAATTAATGCATGTACGAGATTTATAATAATTAATATACAAATAATAATACTCACCCTTGGGTTGCTCCGCCGATACAAGATGCCTCTCCTAGGCCTCTTCCTCCTCTCAGGATGTTAGAGTCGCTTCGTTGATCTGTAACATATAAATAGGAAATGCAAATTGTAATAACGCTTAAAATAATTGAATTTTATATTTGATGCATATAATAATAAACTGATTAATAAAATAATTTTATAAAAATTGATAAAAGACATTAACTAATAATTTTATATGAAAGCTTTAATTTAAAAATGGAAACTTTTACAAGATTATAGCTTTTATATAAAAATCTTCTTCTTTCTAATTCTCTCTTGTTTCAATCATATAAATAAAAAATCAAATTACGTAATTAATTGCTCAATTTAATTTGCACGTATGTAATTAATATACAAATAACAATTTACTTACCATAGGATTGCTCCACCGGTGCCTGATGCCTCTTCTAGGCCTCTTCCTCTTCTCAGATTCACGATCAGAAGCGCGATGCTTTGAACGACACTCCCGCATTTTCGAATTTTGGCACGATCGAATCCCGTTTCATACGAGAATACTGCGAATCGACAAGTCGGGAATCACCGATCATGTAGCACTTACACTTACTTGTGAAAACGTTAATTAGTCGAATACATGATTGTGGGACACTTTGCACAATTCTGCTAACCGCGGAACAATCAGCACAGCTCTTCGATAAATATTTATTATCACGATTTGCTATCACAATTTTGTGTTGCTTACCAATTGATCGGTAATTTTGTAATAATCATAACAAATTATGCTTCAGTATTAGTCACGATCGCGTTTAGAGAAAGAATTCGATACTATACGAAGCGTTTGACACCACTTCTTCAGTGCTCGAGTGTCGTTGTGCGAATGATAACAAGACCATACATGTAAACAATAGCACACTACACGTTGCCAAAGCTGAACACTTTGTTATTAATAATACATTACTGAAATATTTTACGTGTTATATTATACGAGATACATTATGTACGCGGAATGTTAATTATATAGGTATTTTAAATTATAGATTAATTATTTATCAATTGATAGATATGTATTGCGAAGCCTTTCGTTAAGTAAATTACTCGATCTTGAAATTCGATTATTTAATTATGCGTTCTCAAAGTGAATTATATTTAGATCGTCAAAGAATCGAACAATAAAGTACTAAAAAATAATAATTTAACTTTATAATATTTAATTTAAATCTAATTTAAATGTAAATTACATTTAAATAAATATTATTAAAGAAAGAATTATTGCTCATAAAGAGAGTTAGCAACAAAACGATAATTTAATATTTTGGATTTCTTTTATTATGGTTTTCTTATTTAAATAAATAAAATAAAATTTAATTAAAATTAAAAAAATAAATTATGCGAAATACATGCTTCGAATATCAATCATCGCGATATAATTAACGTATGATATCACGTATGTAAAGGATAATTGATTATTAATCATATTAATCCTATCAAATTATTCTCCAACAATTGACGCGATCGCGTTTGAAAAACGAATTTAACAGAGTGTCTCGCATCACTTCTCTGTTTGAATGTCGTCGCGTGAATGATAATAACTATAAATATTGTAAGAAAAGAATTGTGACGTAGCATCTCCCACTATTACAATATTATTCAAGTCACCGTGAGAATGATAACAAAGCTGTAACACGTAAACAATAGCGCGCTAATTACGCCGTGAAGTTCGCAAACCATGTTATTGATAATTCGCACCCAAAATTATATTGCGTATTATGATGTATATGTACAAGCGGAATATTAAATTATACATGTATTTTAAAATTACAAGCATTTATAGATCATTTATTTAATAAATATTAATATTACGGCAATGCTTACTATTTATGTTAATTATTCGGATCTGCGATTCAACTATTTTATTGCGCTCATATTTAAATAATCGAAAAAGAAAGCGTTGGATGAAATATAATTAGACTTTAAATATTTTTAAAGAAATAATTATTGCTGATAAAGGGAGAGAAAAATCGCGGCAAATTAATAATTTACAATTTTGATTTCTGTTATTTTAATTCTCGATTATATATATATATATATATATATATATATATATATATATATATATATATGTATGTATATATGTATGTATGTATGTATATATGTATATCACGCGTGAAATACGTGCCTCGAGATTTATGGTTGCAATATTATTACGATAGTTTAAGTTACGATATTACTTAAGGTAAAAGATAATTAATTATCATATTAAATTATTTCTCGATATTTGTCGCGATTAGAAATAAAATTTGACTGAATGTCTCGCGCTCCACTTTACTATTCAAGGATCGCCGTGAGAATAATAAAGCCGTAAGCCATAACACGTTAATAATAGCGCGCTAATGTTTACGTCGTCAAGGCCGTATATCATGTTATGTTTCGATAATTCGTTGCCGAAATATTTTCGTACTATGACGTATATGCAAACGAAATATTAAATGATACATGTATTTTAAATTATAAATCAATTTTATTAAATTAACAATTAATATATCACGAAGTATATTGTTAATTACTCCGACATTTTTTTTTTTTTGACTTGTGATTCAACTATTTTATTGCACGATCGGAATCACATTTCGTCAAAAAGTCGAACGATAAAACATTGGATAAAATATATTTAATTTTAAATATTAAAAAAAAATAATTGTTACTTAGAGAGAAAGACAGAGGGGCGAGAGGGAGAAGAATGAAGAGGGGGAGGAAGGGAGGAAGGTATGTAGATGAAGAGAGAATTTATGATATCAAATTATCTCCCGATCCTTGTCGCGTTCACGTTTAGAAAAAGAATTTGACGGAGCGTCTCGAACTAACTATATCACTGTTCAAGTGTCACCGTACAAATGATAAGTAAGGGAAAGGAATCCAAAGAAACGTTTCTCCCACTATTACAATACTGTTCAAGTCACCGTATGAATAATAATAGAGCCATGAAACGTAAACAATAGCGAATGTTTACGTCGTCACGGCCGAATATCATGTTATTGTTAATTCGCTGCCGAAATATTTTTCATATTGTGACGTATGTCACAAACAAAATTTTAAATTATACAAGAATTTTAAATTATAGATCAATTATTAAATTAACGTTTAATATATCACGGAGCCATATCATTAATTATTCGGATCTGCGTTTTGACTATTTTGTTGCGCGTAACACAAATAAACTGTTATTTAGAAAGAAAGAGATAAAGAAAAAGGGGAAGAGAGAGAAGGGGAGAAATAGATAGACAAATAGAAAGAAAAAGAGAGAGAGAGAAAGAATTAATTATTAATTATATCAAATTATTTTCCAATCCTTGTCGCAATCGCGTTTAGCAATCTGAGTAGCACCAATATAAAAGAAACTTTTAACATTTTTATGCGCAAACCAATATTGCAAAAGATATTGCAATTTTTTAATTATTTTCGTCTATTATTATTTATAAAAACTTTGTAATATTTTATATGACACACATACACACATGCGTATAACATCCGAATAATGTACTGTGCAGCCCATATTGAGATATTTTCTTTTAAAAATGCATATTAAATCGATACTGGCAATATTGTTATTTCTTTTTCGCGATGCTGATTGATTATCTCGACGATGCACTGAACATTACTTTATATCAATAAAAGCTTATTATAACTGAGCGATACATTAGATAATTCAAATATTAAGTGGATGTGTAATTTTTATTTAATTTATTTTGAAAAAGTAGAAAACTAGAATTAATATGTAAGTAATTATATACACATACACATAAAATAAATGGCGCGTGTAGCGCATGTAGCGCACGTTTATAGTATTCGAGTTTATTAAAACAACAGATAAGAGATTTAATGGAAGAGCTTCAGCGTATTTACAATGACTTGGAAGACGATAATGAGATTATCATTATAGAGAAATACAGAAGAAATGCAAAATATTATACGGTATTATTGACAAGTAAGAAATATTTTTTAATTTTTGTTTGGCTTGACATTTTTAATAAATTAAAATTATCTTAACAAAAAAATTTTATAAATTTTGCAAAGCATTAAATTAGCGTGTAAATTTAAATATTTTAAGGACATAAAAATCAAAAGTACTAATTAATTAATATTGCAGTACTTATTGTTTGCAGTATATTTATTCTCGCTGATGTCCAAATGTGGCCGGACATTTTGCAAATTATTTCATCCACAAACGCATCTCGACAACGTCATTTGCATATCTTGACTGAATATTTTGTAGATGAAAAAAAATATTTTTATTATCTGCTACTACATATAAATGCGGCTACTTGCATAGGGTTTGTTGTATGGGTAGCGACAGGGTCAATGTTCATTGCATATTTTCAATATATATGCGCAATGTTTACAATTGCTAGGTAAAACAATAAACATAAGGATAATAAAAAAATTTGAATTGAGAAAAGCTTTGTATTCTCGTTTGATACAAATCTAAAAATTTATTCTGTATAATATATATTATAAATATATGCAAAGTTTAATCTGTCCATTAGAAAATGAAATGTTTATTCTATATATGCAATGTTATATAAAAATTTCTAGACAATTTATTTTAAGCTCTGCTTTAAAGAAGAAACTTTAAGTAATAGTAAAATCAGACTATACGATAAAAAGATATATATATATATATATATATATATATATATATATATATAAATGATATTTTATTTTTACTTTTATGTTATTCAAACTTCTTAATTTTATATTTGTATAATATTATATATGAATGCTATGTGTTTTTACTAAACCATGCTTGGTTATTATTCTAGTACTAATGTATCAAAATTATTGATTGCTCAATACTTTGAGATTATTATTTAAACTATATATATACTAACTATATATATATATATATATATATATATATATATATATATATATATATATTATTTAAACTATATTATATACGTCAAGAATAAATTATTTACAGTTATCGTATCAAGAATGCAATAAAGATTCAAATATCGCAAAACATTATTGTGCAGAACAAAAATTTGGCTCATAATCGCATAAAATGTGCCGTAGATATTCATCGAAAAGCTATGGAGTTAGTATTTATTTATTTTATAATACATGTAAAAAAATATTCGCAATATTTTATTTTATTTAAAGGTTGTGCACAAATCTAATATCTAAATTTGAGATATCATTCTTCTTTTTAATAATATTTGGAGTGATGACTTTAAGCCTGAACATTTTTCGAGTAAGTTTTGTTTTTCGATTATAAATATTTATTAACAATAAGCCACATTTCTTTTCACTATTGAGTAGCATTAATATATTTGTAATAGCATTTTTAATGCTAACAATTTTTGTGTTTAAGTATATCATAGTCTAGTCACACACATACACACACACGCGCGCGCGCGCAGGCACCCATCTAATTATTAGCAAAAATATTGAATTTAAAAGAATTACAACATAAATAAAATCTCTTCTTTTATTTTTTTTTCTATATTTTTTATATTAAAAATATTTAATTTAATTATATATTGAAATCTATTTAACTATACCTTTTACAAAACATATTTTAAATGATTGATAATTACAATACAATATAAAATTTAAGATAAAAATCTTTTATGTATCGCGTATTTTAACCTTCATATATATCTTATTATAAATATATATATATATATATATATATATTATTTTTTTATGTTTTCATATTATGTGATAAAATTATAAATAGAATTGTATCTCAAATTTTTTCAAATTATTGATGATCTAGAAACTTGTAATTTAAAATAAACTTAGTATACATATTTATTAAAAAATGATATCAAATTGATCAAAGAATCTCTAATTACAATCTAATGGTATAAAAATGAGATATTATAATGTGTTATAATATATAATTATGTCTCAAAAACTTGATTTAAAAACTGAATTTCAAACAAGAACTTTATTGATAAATACACTTGAAATTTGAAAGTTATAGTTTATAGTTATAAGTAGTTATATTTGAAAGTTTTAGTTATAAGTTTGTAATAAAAAATTTTGTATCGAACTTTATTGTATAAATTATGAATCTTGTAAACTTTAAAAATTGCTTTAAAAATTGATCTCAATACTCTAATTGTATGTTAGATTTTTCAGATTGCATCATCAACAGGTAATGCTGACGAACTCTCAATATCCATTATAGCTGGATTTCTTAGTCTTTTATATATGTTCATAGCAAACCTAGTTGGACAAGAAATTACAGATCATTATAATTATATATATGTTACTGCGTAAGAAATATCATAATTTATATATGGTCATATCATTTTATAAATTTTGATGACAAAGATAAAAATTTATATAATACATAAAGTTAATATTTATTTAATAAATATATATTTATACATAATATGTTGAAAATTGTCCAAAGAAATTCCTATTTTTCTCGATTTATTAATTTCTTTATTATGAATTATTGTTATCATTATTGGTATAGATATAAAATTCGATGGTATATTGCTCCGCTAGAGATAGAAAAGCTGATACTGATTCTGATGCAGAGAAGCAACAAGACTTTTGGTCTGAATATTAGTGGATTATTTATAGCATCCACAGAATGTTTTACCACGGTAAAATTTTATATATAATATATTGATTGTGTTATACATTTGAAATAAACGAAATAAAAGCAATATCATTTATTTTTCATTACAGCTAGCAAACGCATCTTTATCCTATTTTACAGTCATGTATTCTATACGATAATGACAACAAAATATACCAGTTTAGATATTATGAAGCAAACTTAATAAAAAAAAAATGTAGAACCGATTTATAATAAATTATAATAAATTAGATATTATGTAATATTAACATTGATGCTGATGCTATGTTAAATATGAATTTATATTCATATATTGAATTTATTATATTATATCAATATAATCTGACTCATCAAATTAATAATTTTGTCAATGTGTCATATTATTCAAAAGCAACTAAATTTTAGAAAATATTTTATTTAATTATTTTATTGTTGATCATATATGTATATTTATTTTTTATGTTGCTTAAACTTTGCTTTAACTTTTAGCAAATGAAATAACATATGCAGGTGTTTCATCAAGATTCTTTCTTATATATAGCTATTTTAATTAATAGAATATATTATATTTATATTTTTACACTCTCACACATAGACATACACCCAATATACACATAAATATACACACAATAAATATATTTCAATAAAATATCATGATTGTAGATTTGATATGATTTATTTTCAAAATAATTAACATTTTCGCACAGATGTAAAAGAGGGAAGAGACAGTTCTGTATGATTTGATATCTTCATTCCCATATATTCTATCGTACATATTTTATCATGTAATATCCAATATAGTAAATATGTCTACATGTATAATATTCACAAAATAGTTTACATTTTCGTGTGATCGCAAAATTTAATAAAATTTATATAAAAATTATTTGTATAACAAAAAACAGTTCAAGATACATATACATTGTGTTTTCAGATTTTTCGGCATTTAATGTTCGCTGCTTATCGCTTCTCTATTATTGCTTTCTAATCATCATTAAAGGCACTTGGAAATACTTGTAATATTATAACGGCCAATTATATCGAAGACACATTGTATTATATAATACAAATTAATGTATAATACTTTTATTATACAAATTGTATTATATAATACTTGTTATTGTAAGTTCCTTTATACAAAATAATCATTACAAAAGACATTCGATTTAGAAACGTGCACATATAATTATATCTATTGTTTCTTCTCCTAATAGTTATCTTCTAATTTTATCTGTCCTTTACAATTCTCTCATTTGTTCTAATATTGACTTTTTCTTAAAGATAGATTTCTATTGAGATAAATCCAAATTATTTTCATCCTTAGTCTTGTTATTTTCATTGTTTAATGAATTCATTGGTTAATGATTTCGTTGACTAATAATTGCTTAATTATTTTATTTTTCTCTTCTTATCACTGTGTACATCATGGTACACTATACATCATTGAGCTCAACTAAGATAAAACAACGCTTTATTGGCACACTTCGTATAATGAAATTGATGTATAAAATATATGTATATATGTATAATAAAGATATATCTATATACAATAATTTAAAGTACATAATTTTCTCAAATATCTTGCATATATCATAGATTGAAATTTATCAATCATATATTGTATGATTAATATATTGTCTTCATATTGTTCTTATTCTTTTATCCAATTATATGGTAGAATATCTTAATGTCTAATTTTAAGTTATATGTACTATGAACCTTCGAGGTACTTAACAAGATGTAAATCTTTATTTTTAAAAATAATAACTTAACTCAGTGGCACTTTTTAGATACACATTGTTTAAAAAAGGCACTTTGAATTCCTATATCACAAGTATACAAATTTTACCACATAAAAAGATATATCATAATACTATAAATTTCGTTGTTTTTTTTTTTTTTTTTTAAAGTCGTATCCATTTTTATCAACATCACTCATATCAAGTTAAAATCTGATTTTTAATTATTTCATACTATACATCAAATAAATATATCATGTGTTTAATATTTGATTTTCTTTATGTAAAATACAAGTTTTATATAATATATGATTTATGTTACTAACATAATATCAAGGAGCAAATTATGACACTTTTTATTGATCAATAATGAAATTAAACTCGTATTCCTTATTAATAATACGGATTATTATTATTGAATCATTTGCAAATATCTATTTTCTTCCAGCAAAGAGCTAAGCGAAGACGTCATGTCATTGACAACCATATTGGCGCTAGCTGGCAGAGGTTGCGGCAAAGATATAGGATGCGTCGAACTGGAGACGTTGGTTTCGTGAGACTGCGCGTTGTCGGACCAATTCCTGCATTGTTGGACATACTCTAATGTTCTGCGATAAGAATCTTGTCTCATACCTTGAGGCGGCTTCACTGGCGAGCCCTGTTGCGATTGACTAATATCCCTGCACTGTATTTCCGGTCCGCCATGTTGATCGTGATAACATTGATTTGCATAAGACCATTGGCAATTACAATTATACTGTTGATGAGTCGGAAGATTCCGCGCTTGACAATTATGTGCACAAATCTGTTGCTGCTGCTGCATTCTACAATTAGTCTGCTGAGCGTTGCAAAGCTGTGGTGACGTTCTCTTCGAGACACCACCGTCATTGATCTGACGATGCGCGCCACTGGGATGAACGCAATTATTAATTTGCAAGCAGGGTGTCGACTGTTGAGATTGCTGGCAGCTTGGAAGATTCGTCGCAAATGTATTTATTGGTTTGCTTTGATTCGGAAGATTCAACTGAGAACAATGTGGCGACATTGGACCACATTGATTGGTCACTGAAGATTGTTGCGCAGAATGCATGTTAGATATCTGACCATGACCATTAGACACCATAGGTCTCGCGCATTGACCAGAAGACTGCGTACATTGTGTATTCGGATGAACAATGGTCGATGGTGAATTAGATATAGGCACAGTTGGTTGCGCGCAATGCGGCGATAATTGTTGACAATTATTAGCTGTTAGCCGCATTTGCATCGCGTGATTAGACGGGCCACAAGTTTGATTGGTATGATGATTAATTTGGCTAGAAACATTGCCGGTGCAGTTTGCGTTAACTTGATTGGTGCAACCATAACTCGAATAGTAAGCATGATGTGCATGATTCTGGGCACAATTTCTGGTGAGTTGGGCAGAGTTCTGGGGCAAGTTTTGTGGTGCGTGTTGCGGTGCCAACGCGCCAGCGGCTGGAGACGTCAGCGGTTGATCACTCAAGTGAGTCGAAGCATAGTGAGAACTCGGCGACATAACTTGCGCCGTGGCTGGACTTGCCACTTGTCCGCCGGCAGCTTGAGACCCGTAATTTGACGGTGGACAATATTGCGACGAAGATTGAGTTGTGCGTGAGCTTGGACATTGGCCGTACGGCGTAGCAGAAGAATTCGAGTAGTTCGGACATGGTTGTTGTGCGACTTGTTGGGTAGAATAGCAATTTTGTTGATGTGATTGATTGTAATTACACGTGGGCTGCATCTGTCGTTGATAATGTAAAAGATTCGTGCATATCGGCGATTGGCAAATCGGTAGAGGACTGCTGCGATAGCTAACTTGATTCCCTCCTGCTTGAACCTATATAACAATGCAATAGTTAATTTTGAAGTTAAAAAAAATCAATGTTAAAGAAATTTTACGAATCTAAATAGATAAAGAATAGGCTAACATAATAACCTGATTTAAATACTGCATCATTTCATCGGGAATAACCAATTTGTTTTCCACCATTTCACTTTCACCCATCTCATCTAAAATCACTTCTTGGTTGGGATGAAGCTCGGGTTGTAGCTCAGGTAACTGTGCCGATCTTGGCCTGGGAGGAATCGGAGGGGAAGTCCTCTGGGCCTGATTACTACGAATAGGTTCAGACATTCGTCGATCACTCGATGGTTGAGTACAATGACCGCTTGGATTATTCCAATCGCCTGGCATCGCCTGAATGTTCTACGCATAGATGTCATATTTTTCAAATTGTTCCATCATGTTTGTGCATAATTTCGAAACATGAAACATACCTGAAGAGACATATTTTGCGTTTGAACGACAAGATTACTAGTCGAGTAAGGTCCTTGAAGGTGACTCGGTGGATTAAGTCTGCCAGAAGTGGTGCTCATCTGACTGCTTCTTCTAGACGTACCAGGACTGATCGGATCGTAAAAACTTTCAGGTCCTGTGGGACCCATTCTTACGGCGCTAACGGCACTCGCCTGGCTGCTTCTTCTGCTACCAAAATCTGTAGATTTCATACTGCCGTAATAAGTGCTGACGGTGCTACTGCTATCCCTTCGCGGCTCGCCGAGCGGTTGCAATCTTAGCTGGAGATCGGACAGACTCGTCTGCCGTGTCTGACCACCGCCGCCCTCCATTTTAAGATCAGTGATCCTTCGATTAAGATCACCGATATTACCCTGAAGTGCGACACCGCGAATTCCTCGAAGATTCGCTACGCCGATCGGCATATTCGGTACACCTTTGGCATTTAGTCTTCCTTTCAGACGATTCCTCGATGCGGGCGCTGGCACTTGTTGTTGTTGTGATTCCATACCACCTGCAACCTGCAAACAATCGATGTAATGTCATCTAAGGTAACTTGAGGAAATTACTCTAAGACTTTAAAAACCTTAAAATTTAAAGAACTATGCGTGATTCGGAGAGCAGTCCAAAATACTCACCATGGCACGTAATGCTACGGGAAGATCGGCGATGTCTAAATCATCCGGCTCTTCGTTCCACGGTTCTTCGGCGAGAGCGATCCCGTCGCCGGTAAGAGCGCCTACTCCGGCGACCTCATCGTTGCAACCGCCTACCAATGGGCTGCCTTGTTGCTGCATCATACTAGGTGGACTGTTGGCTTCACTCTCGGACTTGACACTAGGGCTTGAGAGACTAGGTGTCTTCGGATGAAGATCCTCGCTTCTGCTGGGACTGTGACCGCCTGTGCCGGCCTCGTCGCTGCCACCGCCATCACCACCACCGCCTTTGTGTTTCTTGTTCGCGTAAAACTCGGCACCATGAACGGTCTTGACATGTTTTCGCAGCGATGACGGATCCGTGTACCTCTTGGTACAACCAGGAGCTTTGCAGACGTACGGTTTCTGGCAAGAAATTTCGATAATGCGATTAAATAGAATTCTTTAACCAATGATCGTTTTATATCAAAAGAGAATTTGATGTTTCTCTCTTGGCTATTGGTATATAAAGTATTATTTATCTCTCTTTCTTCCTTTCGTTATAAACAGCTGATGTGTGAAACCTACCTCATTGGAGTGCGTTCTATTTTGATGCTTCGCCCTATCGCTGGCATTACTGAAAGCTTTGCTACAGCCTGGATATTCACAGGTATATGGTTTCTCACCGGTATGAGACCTGAGATGAGTCTTCAGATTTTCCAAACGGGAGTAAGCTTTGAAGCAGCCCTCAAACTGTACCCAAGAAAGTATTTAATTAATTGCATATAATTATTGATATAAGTTTTTATCTTAATTATGTGACTTATAAATATTAAATAACTAGTTTAAATATTATGACATGTAAAAACAAATATGTAAAAGAAAAACAATTTTCTTAAGAAACTTTTCTTTTGTTTTGCTACTAAATTAGTACGCTGCGTGTTGTTTTTATCATATAATTCATCGTTCAGATTAAAATAATTCAATCTTTTATTCTAGTCTAATTATTATAACGATATTCGTATTCTTATATTAACGTTTTGACATAAGACGCGTCAATTCTTCTGCATCCCGCGTCACGTGAACGCGCGTCAAAGTTAGTCACGAGTCACGTGATTGAATTCAAATTGCAGTTGATGACAATTCCATAGACACAGAATGTATAGATTGCGCGTACTCTATCTTAACCATAAACAACAAATTGTATAGTCGCGTAATGCATATGCACGGAAAAATCAATCATCATCAAATAGAAAAAAGATAGCAATGTCCTATATATTACACATTCGATTGGTAATTTCTTTATGCATATATATTATGTATCTATGCAAATTTGAATAGAAGTTTATCGTTTTTAACTGGAGTATAATCGTTTCCATGCTGACCATACATCTTACATTTTAAATTCCGAATTCAAACAGTATCGAAAGTATTGAATTTAATGGTGAGTGATCTCGATATTTGAATTAATCCGCGCAATTGCCTTTAACATCCCTCTCTCGATATTTGTAATCGACGTCAAACCAATCGTCGTTTCGCGTTTCGTCGATTTTTTCGCGCGGTGCATCCACTTCTCTAATATGCGCTCGGATATTTCCATAGTATTTACTGATAGTTCACTCGTTAGGAACATAAAGGAATGTCAAAAAGAAAAAGTATCGAAGAATCATCGCGATAGATTAATCGAGATCAATGATCTCGCAATGATGTTGCTCGCGTCGCTATTCAGATATTTCGCGCCGCACGCGTCACGCGTAACAATGGCCCGCGAGGGCCGGACATATACATGTGTGCCTTTCCTTTTAATATTCGAAGAGTTCCAGCACGTTAATTAATCTGCTCAATTGTGAGTAATCGATATCGCCCGCGGAATAGCGGCGGTTAGAAATTGTCGCATAATTCAACGAGCGATCGCGTTTTAATCGTACTCGCGAGTGCCGTGAAAAATGGCGCGAATGCATCGAGGAACTTCGGGGAACATCATTGCAACAGATTAATCGAGCGAGAGGAATGTTGTTCATCTACGCGTCGATTTCAAGATAAGTTTTTGAATTTATTCTTCTTATAAAATATAGAATTATTTTAATATTGGTGGGCAAAAATATTCTTTATTGCCGATACGTAAATAATAAATATATGTTTTTAAATATTTTTTTTTATTTAAAATATTTTTTTTCTGGTAATCGGCAATAAATAAAACGTGTGTTGAATAGTAATATTTATGAGATTACTTAAAGTCGTTTTGTTAACATTTCTACACATCAGAGTATATGTAATTGATTAATACGAGAAGCTTTCCCTTCGGAAGGAACAAGTAGGTACTTTAACTTACGGTACACTTGTGAGGTTTTTCTCCCGTGTGTCTTCTCATATGCACGACCAACATGTACTGAGCCTTGAAGGGTTTTTCCTCCCTCGAGCATTCCTCCCAACCGCAAACAAAGCTCTTCTTGTTGGCATGTATGTGATCGTTGTTGATATGTTTCACGAGATCGTCCTGGTTTAAAGAAAGATGGACATGAATTAATACGAATAAGAATGAGCAACATCTCTTAAAAGATATCATAGATAATGGTGATATTGTTACGCCGTTGATTTTCCAAATAATTTAAAAATGAGATATTTCAATTTTTTCTATCTAACAATAAGATTAATATTGTTTATTAAATCATTCTTTATTAAAAAACAAGTTGCCCATTTGTATTTATTTTATTACATTAAAAAAAAAGTTCTTCGAAAAAAAAATAATTATAATATAAAGAGATTATAATTATTCGTGTTATTCTTGATGCTTATTAATGTAGAGATAAAACATTAATAAATATTAATTGATAAAAGATTAGACAATAATAAATTAATAAATAGATTATTTCTGCGTGTCACCTGTGTGGGAAACTCGAGACCGCAGTCTCGCCAATGACAATTCGTCTCGATAAAGTCACCAGGTTCGTCTCTGAGATCTTCGCTTGGACTTAAACCTTGAGGGTGGGTCGGTGGGGCGGTGGTGGTGGTCGCGTTAGTGGTAGTTGTCGCTGGTTCCCTTTTGACTTTGGTGGTCCGCCTTGACGAGGTGTCGGCTTCGGCTGTCACCGAGCGAGTCGATGATTCCGACGCTTTCCTACACGACTCTACACTCTGCGCATGTAAAAAAGAAGTGTTAAATAAGGATCATTCTCTATCTTCTATCATAAATATTTGGAATGTAATACTTGTAATTCTGGAGCTCTCATTGTTATTATCGAAATGTAATGCAGTGTTTTGATGAAAAAATGAATTTAAAATGAATTTATAAATTTCGATCATTTATAAATAATTATATCGATTTATCGTAAATGAAACAAATCACGTCGCATGACTACTAATTAACACGCATTTATAAACCGTCACAAATCCTTCGTATTGCTTCTCTCTCTCTCTCTCTGCTTCTCTCTCTTTCAATCTTATTACTCTGATATAGATGTAACTACAAATACCTGATCGTACGCATGCAGGTTTCTCCACCTCTGCGCTCTACATTGATGCGTCGCCCATTTACCAGCGATACAGGTTGACAGGCGATAAGTATTCAAGTATTGGCTAAGCCATTCGAAAGCGGAACGATGGAAATCGAAATAGAAATGCAAAATCATATTTCTAGTTTTATCACATTTAACTTTCTTAAGAATGATTAATTTTTTTCATTCAAGAGTTATCACAATTAGTTTTGCCAATAACTATTAATAATGAAAGAGTAAAAATACCGTAATAAGTTTTCTGCTTGCAGCGCGACATATTTCCGGCCAAAAAAGCAACGGATAACATACAAGCCGTTGATATTACAAGAAATAATTTTTTTTCAACATAGTTCTTTGATATCTCACGATGATAATTTGGTTTTGCTTGTCGAAAAACTTTGAGACTGTATCCATCCTTCCATCGTTGTTAATAGGCAATCAAAAACCGGATATAAACATATGATTTATTTAATCTTATCGTATATCGCTCGGTCTTCCATAAAGTAAATACGAATGGAGAATTCTTCTTCGTATACCGTGCGCTGCTAAGAAGCACGAGCGCGACGACAAGAAGAGAACACGACCACAGAGAAGAGAATGCAAGTCGATGCAAATCATGCCGGTAAACTTTACAGTGTGCGGACGCACGAGCGCGGGGGATAGAAAATGAAAACGCCGCGCTACGTCAGCGTGCGCGCGGATGCAAATAAATCAGTACGGGCGCCGTTGCGACGATGGCGGTAAAGAGAGAAGAAAGACAAAGACGAGGAAGACGATGTTCGGAGTAAAAGAAGGAGGTAGGGATCGGCGGGAGGAAAAATAAAAGCGCGTGGGAGGGGAGGGGGACGGGGGTGGAATCGAGCGAAATAATATGTGCGCGAGATTGCTTGTAACCCGAGGACCCTCTCGCGAGAGTAACCCAATCTTTTTCTCCGTCTTCCTCTCTCTCTCTCTCTCTCTTTTCTTTTTCTCTCATCTGTCTCAGTTGCTCCGCTTTGTCGCTGTCGTGGTTAACGAAGGCGAGCGAAAGAGACAACGAAAGGAGAATGATTATTTATTCCCAATGAATATCGATGACGGGCCACCGAGTGTATATATCGTGCCTCGCAATAACGGCTCGAATGGCACTCTCGGTCCAGCGTATCGCGCTCTCCTTACCCTTGCGTATTCAACGTCTGCCGCGAGCGCGACGATATACATTCGCCGCATCTCGAGATAATCAATCGGGCAAAGTCACGGCCGAAACGTAAGGACTTAATTGCACCCGCTAACACAACGGTTACTCATTCTCCTTCGCTTACCTCGCTCTTCGGGGGCACCCCCCCGACGGCTCCGTGCGAGCTCAGCGTCGCCGATGACGTGGAATGAGGCGGCACACCGGGATACAATTGCGAATGGGGGGACAGTCCATGGGCGTGAGGGTGAGAATGGGGATGCGGCGGTGGTGGCGGCGGGGGTGCAGGCGGCTGCAGGGGATGCGCGTGAGGTAAGAGCGCCGCCGCGGCCGCGCTCCTCAAAAGGTGAGCCTGTAGCTGTTGCAGATGAGGCGTCATACCGGGATGCATGCCCAATGCCGGGCTCATGGCTGCGATATAACACAAGTTCATTAATTATTGATATGTGTAAGAGAGTATAATAATTTACTGTGTAAATATATATCTTTTTTCATTTAGTTATTTATCGTGATATTTATCTTACAATTATATTATAACGTCCGAAATATAATTTTACAGCAGTAATAAAGTCAAGACGAAAATATTCATTTCTGAGGAATAGTTAGATAATACGTATAAATATACAGTGATTGATAAATATCGAATGCTCGAATGCTTTATATAATCGATCTTGAATATGGCAACAATACGAGAATAATTGATAAACATCGAAATCGGACTGCATGTCCGTTCTCTTGACAGTCCGAGCACGACACGCCGGACTTCCGGACGTAGACTAAGCTTGCATTTCAATCACGAGCCTCTGGTAGCTATTACAAAACCATCAAGTAACCGCGAAGAAACTATTATACTATGCATACATATGATAATGCATCAAATAAGCTCGTTTCTTACAATTAGATGAATCCGTCCACGCTCGCGAAAATGTAACTGTATAAAAATTCTTTATTAAATATATTCATCTTAATAATATTTATTATTATTGTTACTATTATTATAATCGTTATAATTGTCATATTTGAATTAAAAATAAAATTATAAATAATCGACGAATTTTGGCAAGTATAATTTTCACACGTGGTGCAAATTAGAGAGTGTAACTTGGACGAAAGTAAAATGAATAGGAGAGGATGACAAGAATGCGTAGTTCACAATAGCATTCAACACAACGAAGGCAAATTTAACGAGCGACTACATCCTGCGGTTATTCAACGATGCAACGCCGACAAACAACTAGCGTATCACGCCGCCTGAATTTTAATTCGTTAATTACTTCATTTAATCACAAATTACCGGGCATTCTTAACTCGCGAGCAAAAAGACCTCCGCCTATATAATGATTTCATGTCCACCGGTGCCTTGAACTCGTTGTTTATCGCCTTCGATCGCTCTTAAAGAACCAGATCACTAGAGCGATTTATCATAAACAACTTTACTTATTATATTTCATCGTCACATCTGAATATTTAATACTTGTGTCGAATTAGCTTTGTCTCCTTTAAGAGATTTCGTCACAAAGTTCGTAAATATTTAAACATTTATAATTTTTATTCTTAATCCAAATGTTTATGAAATGTGTGTGATATAGCGATTATAATAATAATAATAATAGCAAATATCATTAATATATAAATTTTTATGAAATTACATTTGAAATATATAAGAGACGAGTTTATTTGCGAACAAACTTAGTTTTCTTCGTCATAAGAATTTTATAAAAAATAAAATTGTTTGAGGAGCTGTATCATATTTTTTAGAGTTAAAGTGAGATAAAAAGTGAGTAATTCGATCTATTCTTTAAAAATTACTTACCGGCAGAGAGATGTCCGTAACTTCCACTCGCGCTGCTACTTCGTGAACCGTTCACGATGGATGCTAAGCTGTTTGGACTAAATCGAATCATGCTGTCGATGTCGAATCTGTCCGAATACGGTGAACTGCTCAGCGCTCTTTTCCGACTTGCTCTGATTGCCGAGGCTCTCGGACTTCCTAGTCTCGATGATGCTGAAATTAATTATCAAAGTGAATTTAAACACACGCTTGTGGATGCAAACATAAGATGCAAATGAGAAAAGTTTAAACTTAAAATCTCTAATTATTTTTTTCAGTATCGCTCCATCGCTATTTCTGTCAAGACTTGAGACGATTTACAAAATTTACAATTAAAAATTATCACTATCAAATGCTAATATAGTTTTTCTCTCGGAACATGCATTTTTAGCACTTATCGCTGAGGTGGTAATCACAGGTACGTAGAAAAAAGTCGAACGGAAAGTGAAGAAGATCCAGGAACGTTGGGCGCAGTAAGAGAGAAAAAGAGAGAGTCGAGGAAACCAGGGAGAGGGAGCTGATCTTGCGGCTTGAACGTTTTAGCGGCGATTTGCCTGCGACCGCAGCACAACGATGTAATATACAAACCACTTTCTTAAGAGCGCGGTGGCGGCTCGCTTGTACGTACCATCATTGGTTACATGGTGGCGGTTATACGCTCTCTCTCTCTCTCTCTCTCTCTCTTTCTCTTTCCGTCAGATTTCTTGCATTACCTTTGCAGGCATACCCACGGGATTAAGCCGCGAGTACTCTCCACCTCGCTTTCGTACTCCTTTTTCTTCCGTCTTATACCTGTTTTCGTCTTTCTTTCTCATTTCTTCTCCTCCCCGCATCCTATCTGAGGAGCAACGCGATACACAGAAGACGAGCACGAAGAGCGAAGTTACCCTTCTTCTCAATTTCCACTTGGTTGATCGCTCGTTTGCGCACACAACGGGTATAGAGTTACTCGCAGTTGGGTAGAACTCGGCTCTTCTTTTTTTTGCGAAGCCCACTGTTGGGTCGCGACCCGCCCGACCCGCACCAACGGTCTTCTCCTCTTTGTCTCCCCCTCGTCGGTTATTAATTCGGCCACTGATCAGATTTACACTGGGTCGACGCGACGGCAACGGGCTCGATTGCCATGCGGTTTTTCCGCACGATCTGAGACGATCGCGTGTTCAATGAGCGATTTATCGCCCGTTTGCTCTCTCACGGTCATTTCTTATATTTAAAAAAAACTTTGCAATTATATCGTCATTTTTTCATTAATTAAAATTGAACGATGATTAAAGAGAAGGTTTATCGAACGATCAGGATTCTTGCTCTTCGTCTCTATGGGAATCGGATTCATCTCATCCGTCAGGACAAAAGCTCTCTCAACGCGCATCGTGTCCAACAATTCTCGCCGACTTTAATGAATATGCGAACGAAACCCTCGTACGTTCTTCTTACCCCGCTCGTCTTTATCGTGCTTTCGTTTCCTCGCAAGATGCAGGACCTCAATAAGTCCCAGGCTCTTCTCTTCGCTTCCTCGCGCGTGCAGGTCGAACATGGGATTGAGACATGTAAATTGGTACAATCGTCCACTCCGATCGGCGCGACTCCTCCCATATACGGAGGATGTCACGGCGTTATATAGCGCTTTTCAAACGGCGCTTACCGTAGCTAAAGTATTTTAATTCGAGGATCAAGCGTTTCAATTTGAACCGTTCCATGATGGCTTGGCTGGTCAGACTTGTTCTTGTTATCAATCTCGTTATCATTCTCGCAGAAGAACGGCGAGATTTGAGTGTTCAATGTTTCAAGTGTGTCAATGATTTCGACGTTATTATAATTCAATAAAAAATTTATCGAGCGTTCGATATTCCGCGATATTGTGATTGTTCAGATACGCGCAATCAAACGCGAAAATTTTGCACAGCGAAGAGATGGAGCGAGGAAGAGGAGAAGATGATGAAGAGGGCGGGAAGACG
Source organism: Cataglyphis hispanica (assembly GCF_021464435.1). Taxonomy (NCBI): domain Eukaryota; kingdom Metazoa; phylum Arthropoda; class Insecta; order Hymenoptera; family Formicidae; genus Cataglyphis; species Cataglyphis hispanica. The sequence goes on from NC_065956.1 coordinate 12,290,846, forward strand.
AAATGTGAGACAACCTGTAGGGTAGGCGCTAAGGTGTTAATGAGGTCGTGTCGCTCCGAGTCGATTCAATTATGCGGCGGTGGCGGCTAACGAGGCCCCGTTTACCCTTTCGATCGTCGTCTTTTAGCCTCTCGGCCGCTTAACCAGTCGATCTCCTACCTGCCGGTAGTGCCACTACATACACGGCTAGCCGCGGCACACATAACTCAAGTCGCACGTTAGAGAAATGCGTGAACCGTATATATTAAAGAAAGACACATATATTAAAAGCATATCTTACCATCGATAGAGAACGGGAATTCGGACGAAGCGAGAGTGCTAGCAGGGCCTGTCGCGTGTAACAGATATTCGGGCCCCAAACCACCCAGTCCTGGAAATATATAAAAAAATTATTATTCGTGTAAAATCCTGGCGAATGAACATCATATTAATTTGCTCGAGAGGGAAGTAAAGCGCGTCATTACCAAACCGGTAGATCACGCGCCATGGATCGAATTCAAAGACACTTTTGTACGCTAGAAGAGAGACTTCCGGCGGAAATGCGGGCCCCTTTTACGGGATCCAACGTCGTTCATAGAGAAAGAGAAGAGAAGGGGGGAGGGAGGGGGGAGGGGAAATGTAACGGAGATAGGTCGTATGGTCTACTTCTATTCGTATATCCGGATAATTACCGTGTAACGAGGCGTTGGGACTGTGCGTGGAGGCTTGGAGCTGGTGGTAAAGATGGTCCATGTAGTTGATCCGGTATGCGGGATGAAGAGCCGTATGTTCCGAAAGGGGATGACTTCTGCGTAGAAAATCACCGCCGGAAGTCCCGTTGCCGGCAGAACCACCTCCTCCACCCCCGCCAGCGTTACCGTTGCCAGCTCCGTTGCCGTTACCGGATGTTCCGATCGCGGTGCTGCCGGACAATCTGAAAAAAAAAAACACGTAAAAATCGTTAAATTCGAGGACACATTCAGTCGCTACTTAATAATAAGAGATCAAAATTGTTCGCAGAAATTGTAAGAGAAAATAGATAAAATCGTCAATGGTAAAAGCCTTCCTGTATGAGAACGTAGATCTCATTAACAAAACGTATTTCTGGCGAGACGTTTATGATTTACAGCGACAAGGAAGGGGGGAAGAAAAACATTCTCGTTTGACGGATGAAATTACGACATGCTCCGTAGACGCGACAAATGGCGCGTGTCTCTCCGTCAAAGCTTCTATTCGCGTCGCTTCTTGACGCAGACAGGTGTCTTCCGTCAATGGCACGGTACTATGATCAAAGTATAACTTTGTTCGCGGGGGGATAGAATAATGCGTTTTTGTTTGTCCCGAACCCTACTGAACGTCACAATGCGCGCACTCGTTCACTTCGAGGAAAGGAACCGGAGTCCAGAAGAGAAACGAACCGCCATGAGAAAGAGAGACACGACGCGTCTCGTTTTGAGTGATGGCAATTCGCCACGCTCGAAACATCGAGAAACGATGCGTGTCTGGTGCCTTCAAAGATCCTCTCGACGTCCGGGTTCTTCCCCATCGGACTCCGTTGTTAACGGGAGTCTCGTGCGAGCAAAATTGTGTCTTTCAAGCGCCCGCTTAAGTCGCTTGTGTTAAACCTTACAACATTAAATCAACGCGCGCTTCAAACTTACGAACCAATGTACATTGTACGGCAACAGGTTCCTCACTTTTTAACGCTTTAAAAAAATATAAATTACTAAGAGATCCGCTTGTAAAGCGCGAATTAGACAAGCGTTATCGCGACGACCGAAGGTCGAGGCTACGACGAGAGAGTAAAATTTTCTTTGCTGATCGAATCATAGATGGAGAAAAAAGTACAATGTAAAAAAAATACAATATTATTGAGAGACAAATATACAAAGATTTAATTAACTGACAGAGTGATTTATACGATGTGCCGCGCGAATGACAAAGTAAATAATATCACGGATGGAACAGAAACAGAGGTACGATTGGCGCGTGTCGTAACGTTTTAAGGCAGATTACGATGTTTGAGTCGGTCGCTGTCTAAATATTGGCTCCGCGCTTCCACGAGTTTGCTGAGTAAAGACAACCGGGTCGACTGTTTGACTTTGCTCAGTGTCCACGGATTTTGATTACTGTCTGTTGGCTACCCGTTTACAGTGGTCGACCGTGTTAAAACATTTGTCGCGATACTCGTTGACAGGTCGATGGATCTCTCAATCCCGCATCGTTTCCGTTCTACTAAAGACGTTGAAAAATTATTTTATTTTATTTTAAATCAAGATACGTCAAAAATTACACATGGATAAATAACTATGATATTAATTAAAATTTATGTAAAACTATAAAATTCTATAAGATTCCTCTATCATTCGATTGCGAACAATCGTTTTCATTAGCAACATAATCATTTCTTCCCGCAGCGCAGCAAAAAGAGTATGGCAAAAATTAGGGCGCTTTGACAGGCTGCTTAGTAGCAGATCCCATAAAAAAGTCGACTGAGAGAGAATCGGGAGGAACTGGGGACACCATTACAATGAAAACATCGTCGACTCTGCCTCTGGATTTGGCACGCTCGTGTTCTTCGTTTTTTTTTTTCGCACCGGGAGAGAAATGGCCGAGAGAAAAAGACGGAGTTTGAGAACGTTCAATAGAGAAAAGGAGAAGGAAAATATGAAAGAGAGAAAGACAGAGAGGGAGAGCAAGCTGCGTCTATTTCCAATCCTGCTGACTGCCAGATGACTCGAGGTATGGTTCAGCCTCTGGTCGCTGTCCTTCCTTCCTTCCTTTTCTATTGCTTCCCTCCTTCTCCCACCGCTGCCTCTGCTTTAAGCGCCTGTCATACTTGCAAGTTTTTAAAACATCGGCGAAATATTATACAATTTCGATATTTCCTTGCCAATAAGAGAGAACTATGTATAAAAATTCTAGAATTAAATTATTTTTTGCAGAAAATGTATTTCTCGAATTCAAGTATCAATCATTTCATTATCAGTATATTTGCATTTTACAATTGCTTGAAAATATTCGAATCATTTCTTTGGATGATTTGATGCTTAAACGGTCCACACCCAGAGAATGAGTACGGTGCGAGAAAAGTTTTATTTTTTTTTCCTTCCTCTTCTCACATCTTGCAGTCTCTCTTGTCTTTTCATTCTTCTTCGTTCCTGTCTCTCTCCAATCTCCGAAATTCTCTGTCGCGCGCACGTCCGCGTCCTTCTTCCACGTCATAGCTTCCCGTCCCCGCCGAAACAGCCCTCACCCACCGACAGATAAAACTCGAGTCGTTAACTCGACACGCCGGAAACCGACGCATCTATCTTTATCTACGACCCGTCCGCCTCGGCAACTCAGAAGTCTTCTTGAAATTCTTACGGCCATCGCGCTCGTTTCTTCTCGGCGATGTTCGGCAATGTCGTATTTTTGATTAAAAAGTTTTTCAAAATATAGACTTCCAAGGCCATTTTTCGTTCATAATTTTTAGGCCGAAACGAGAGCCAAAAACATCATATTAATAGAAAATATAATTTATCGTGATTCAGTTAATTTCGCAATAAATTAATTTCTTCTCTTTCGTACTTTTTCATACAACGTTCATTTACATCAAATGGAAATTTATTGCTGAATTATCCACACAGCAAAAGTACTTTGAAACTTATAATAGTTAGAATTATCGAATACACAAGAATTTCTCTAGAAATTTTATCGGCGATATTTCGGCCATCGCCGGCAGACACGCGACGACGTCTCGGTTGTTTTAATCCCGTGTGGAAGAAGGAGGGGAGGGAGAAGAGGGAACGACGGAGTCGGGTGAAGAATTAAGGTTCGCAAGCTCATTAACGTGACTCGTGGTAATGAGGCGAGCTAAGCGGTGCCCGGGAACATCTGCCCGGTTTCCCTGCCGCTCCTCGCGCGACTCGAAAAAGAAAGACGAAGAGCACGACCGACGAAAAGAAGCTCGTGCAGAGGCCGAAACGGGGTAAAAGGATGCGGCTTAAGCACACGAGCCGAAAGCCGATCAGCGCGATGTGGAAAGGCGAGAGATTTGGCCGTTACCGGCCGACTTTATCCCTCTCTCTATACATCGATGTAAGATGATTCCTTATAACTTGCCGAACGAATAATCCCCGTGACTTGTCAAAATTGACGACGCCCCATAATGAGAGATCTGTATCAAATCTTTATAATCCTATGGAATCTCCGCTATTATAACTTGTATTATCGCGCGATCATATAAATGATACAATTATTTGTTATAAATTTTTTTAAGTGCAACGGCGGAAGAAGCTGAACATGCGCCATTTCTACGGAGGTTTCAACTTTGAATATTTATTGCTATGCCTTGCCGAAGGCAAGTAGTGTTGCGAGAATGATAAAGAGAGGGAAGGAAACCATATGGTGGATTTTGTACAGCAGCACAAATGAATGCTTCAAACGAACGCCGAAAAGAAAAGAGACGCGAAAGATAAAGAGATAAAACGATCGAAGGAAAGAGATGGCATACATATATATAGGGAATAATAATAATAATTTTTTTTTTTTACATATACTCGTTATTTATCTCTTTAACGAATTATTGCGACGACATTCGAAATCGATGCGATAAGCAACGGAACTAAACAATGCCATTCACGTTCGTCTTTCTCGTGGATCGCCACGGTAGCTCATATAATCCAGTCGTTGATGTCGTCGTAGCTTAGCTGTGCCGATCCCGAGGTGATTTTTCGCAACTCTGCACACTCTTCGCGGGTGATCTATGGTCGCGATTCTGGCCCCGCGCCAGGATCGCGCTTTCTCAGCCGAGAACGTCAACGACCAAGGCAAAACTTCTTAAGCTCGTACTACGAAAAGTCGTGAAACGAACGTCGTCGCGGACCTGGAGCTGGAATTATTTTCGATGGACACACAGATATAGTTCCATGCTGCCTGGCGCTTAGGGGGTTAAGTCGTATAATCTTATATTTAGCACGCGTCTCTCTCTCTCGGACCCTTCGAGTTACCCTTATGCGAGCTCAACGAGTCAAAGTAGATTTCTTGTGCAGCGTCATCGTTATATTGTCACTGTGAAAGGTTTCAAAGCCTCTTTTATTTGCAAAGTTGTTTTTATATAAATTATTAAAAACAAAAGTAACGACAATCACTAAACGTAATAGTTAAAACGACAAAGTTCGGAAAACACGTCACGTTAATAAGATTACTCACTTGGGGATGGAAGGATAGAAGCTTAGAGTTTTCCAAGTGAGTCTAGCACGCGGGAAAAACTCGACTGCGATGAGGTGGAGCCTCGTTAATCAAGGTATTTACACGCGAGATCGGTCGCCAAGCTATCGATATGCGAACCGTCGTCGCGAATCGATCGGAGCCGCGCCTTCGTTGCAAATCCGGCCTAACGGCGCTATACGTTCGCTCGTAGTGTTATTTATAGGCTATTCGAACGCTGCGTAGCGCGCGTCTCATGTACGTGCGTTTAATTCATTTAAGCCGTAGATTCGTCCTCGGATACTTCGTCGAGGACACAGGCCGTGGCTCATAAGTTATGCGCGAATTAGCGATCTCCGCTCTATTAGCAGGCTACTTTTTATTTTATTGTCAAATTTATGTCGTCGCGGACGATAAATATATGCCGCTCTATTTGACGCGTACATATTTTATCGCATTTGCGACAATAAAATTACTTATTTTATCACGCGATATCGAGGAATACAGAATCACAAAGAACGTTGTTATTTAAATGAAAATTAGGAATTGAATAAATTAAATAATAAAATAAAGGAATATTAATCTATATACATATGTAATACACGAACTGTCTCAGTTAAATTATCCAGATAATTATCTCCTTCTTACTCATACATTGAATTTCTCCACTCCAATGACGCGGTTAGCAAGTTTGTCGTCTTGATACATAGCCGAGCGACGTTAATGCGCTTTTTGTGTTTCCGCGAAAGAAATTTATCGCACCACCCGCTAGATTTATCGCGGCGAATCCTCGACCAGTCTCCACCTCTATATTCATCGCGATCGCGAGCCGACTCGACAAAAGTTCCTTAGGTGCTTGGAATTTATTCCATAGATAATGCGAATAATGCACTATCATATTAAAAATTACGCGCGTGTAAAGTCGTAAATAAAAATGAAATGAAAAATGTTATAGACTTTCTGTTCTAGAATCGTTCATTCTCTAACACATAATGTACGTATTCTCAGCGCTCGCGGTTTATCCGATAACAGAAAATTCCGACGCACGTGTAACTGATTCCTCTTTAATGAATGTTTGTGTTACCCTGTCGCTACGATACACCGAGACACGCGATTTACTAGCAGGATTCGACTTTATACAGGGATGCGTCTCTCTGTGCGTGAGACGCCTACTAAACTCCCGTCTTTCGGGTTCCGGTTGCAGCGTAGAAACTTCGCCGCCTCTTTGTCGCCTCTTCCTTTTTTTTTTTTTTCAGGTTTCGGTAAAATCGACATGCAAGACAGGCGGGGAACGTCGTCGTCGACCAGGCGCCGAGTAACGAAGTAATTTGTGCGCAAAAATGTTACGCGCTGCAACTTGAATTATTCATTGTTGTAACTCTTGTAGCGCGGGAGAACCGTTCTTTATCCCCGACCTACGAAATATAAACAGACAATGTTTTCCGGATAGAGTCGTGTCTTTTATCGACAATATTTCCACGTTTTTCTTTTTTATAAAGTATCGTGCTCATTTTTGGATATAAAATCCGACACAAAAATGCCCATATACAGTATACGTCTTGTTTGAATAGTTGCATAGAATAATTGCATAGATTCTCAATATTTACGTATGTATTTATTGATTAAAACATACCGAGTACAATGCGTGTTTACGATATAATGTTCTAGGAAAATACGAGAATACATAATAAACAATATAATACTTTGTGCACACACAGCGATACTCATATCAGACAGAAAAGATCGGCATCCAGAAGACCGCAGGTAAACGAATATGGTGGGTATGCATATGGAGGGCCGTGACTAATGACTCTATTGACGGGGAATCGAAGGACGTTTATCTCGACACGGAGAAAGTAACGTAGGATATACTCGTTCGATCCACGTGTTTCACGAGCGACGCTTCGAAAAATTCGTGTCTTTTCGAATAAAAAATCGAATTTTTTATACGTCACAAATGTTTAAAGGAAAATTTCTTTGCTGAAGATTCTAAGCTGTGCCTCGTATTCGCTCTTTCTCTTTCTTTCTTCTCTTCTTTCCCGCGCAGCAAGCTAGAAAAGAGCCACTGCGTTTTGTTACGCTTTTTAGGTAGAACGCCATAACACGCTCATGATTGCCTCGTACAATTACCTGCGAATCTGGCCGCCTCTCTCTTCATCTTCGCTGTCGGGACGTATATCCTACGCCTAATGTACAACATGGCGCGAACATGACACAAAACTGCGGATTCCCTTTTTTCATCGCGAAGCGATGCTTCGTTCCGTCCCCTTGAAATTACGCTCGCTCTCCAATCTCCGCTCGCAATGTGGGATAAATGATGGACCTGCGATATGCCACCGGCGATGTCGAAGACGAACGATTGCATAATTGCGTGACGCGGACATCTTATTTTCCGAATAAAATTCGGAAAAGCTTTTCATCGCGTTCACGATTGTTTGACGTTTCATGATGAATAAATATATGTTGTGTAAGAAAAGAATTTTGCTCTTTTAACTTTAACTCTATAAATTCTCTTTTCTACACACATATATATAAACAGCACAATAAAATAATGAGTTGTGAAAAAAAAAAAAAACATTTCACATTTCGAAGAACGCGACTTGCACGGATGCACTTTTAGAAACAACAAGTTTCCGAAAGCGAACATTTAATTCGTGCGGACGCTCGAGCGCGCGTTAAATACGTTTTCACGCGATCCCTTTAAATTCCTTATCCCCCCTCGATCACCCCCTCTGCGAAAAGACTCGCGCAAATGCCGTCTGTAATCGCGCGCGAAGCAAGGTCCAAAAGCGTGAGGCCTACAAGGTTCCCCCTTTTTTACCTCCTCACCCTCTCCACCACGCAAACTCCTTTGCGCGCTAATAAAATGCACTCCGCTCCGTTCATTCGCTTCTCGCAAAGCCCTCTTTACATTTACATGTGCCGGGCAGCGCTCGAAGCGCGCTACGTGGTCGTGAGGACATCGCGCTCATGAATTTATCCCGAGAGTCCACCACCACCACCACTATAACGTATCCGGGCGCGAAGAAGAGAAAAGGAACGAGAGGGGAAAAGAAACATGGTAAGACCGAAACGATCTCAGTGTCACTGGACCAGTTCCACACAAGAAGGGGAAGGGGGGAGGGGGAGGGGAACGATTAGAAATTCCCGAATTAACCGACGTCAAATTTTTAATTAAATTAACGACGTGCGTGTATAGCTCTAATACCGTTGACAACTGTAATTGAGTATTGCAAAATTCCTTGTTTGTTAAATAAAAAAAAAAAAAAAAAAATAAAAACTTAATCGAACTTTATCATTTGTATTATATTTCTCTATTATCTTGTAAATACATATCTTTTAAAATATATTCATAGAATCGGATTGTGATCGAAGTATCCTTACCCTCGATAAGGATACTTCGAAACCGAGGCGAATCAATTCCGAAATCGAAAACAGCCGGTCCGCCGTATCCGGAGTATGGACGAGGGGGAGGGGAGGGAGGGAGGGGGGGGTACGCGCGCTCTCCCGATGCTCTCGCGCGCGATACCGAGCGAATTGTAAATAGTGTGGCGCGCAAAGGAAGACTGGAAGGGAAGAGGGAAGAAAGGGGGATATCTCGTGGTACGCGAGCTACGCGTCGGTGGCGAGCGAAGACCGAGATGGGCTCAAGTGGGGTGCGGGGGAGGGAGGAAGGGAGCGAGCCTGGCCGATAGCGCTGAGAGAGGGACCGGGGAGATGAGAAGAAAGAGAAGAAAGAGGGGGGGGGGAGAGAGAGAGAGATAGAGTAGAATAAAAAAGAAGAAGAAGCAGGACACACAGGACTGCGAGGCCGCCGGCGCTGGGCCGCGCGTGTATCCGCCCACGTAATCTTGATTGTCGACACACCTCCACCTCTCTGCCGCTCTTCTCTACCACGAAAAACTTACCTACACAGGAGATGCGCGCGCGTATCACCTTTCCGATGTATTACGGTACATATACCGTGAGCGTGAGCCCTAAGC